>NW_009609914.1:0-18706 GCF_000690535.1 Cariama cristata
CCCGAAAAAACCCAAAACCCCAACCAAAAAACCCAAAACAAAACAGTCTAACAGCAAAATAGTGATTTGCGTTCCTTTGAGAAAGAGGAGGGGATAAAATGCTTTTGTGGTTACAATGATATTAAAATCTTAAGTGAATTGTGTAAATAGATTTCTACTTAAAATGGTGAGTAGTAAAAGTAGGAACTTTATAAAAATAATATAGAAATACAGAAATGCAACTTATCTTGCACCATGGAAAAAAATTGCTTGCTACTTTGCCATAGTTGTAATTTCTATTCTTTTTTTCATTTGCAAAGAGAATCTTTTCTTGGTTTGTGTGATCTTATTGTGGCTTTAAACACTACAAAGCAAAGATTTTTGTCTTCGCTGTCTGTAAAGTGCTAGGCACACCTTTTATGCTATGTAAATGGCTAATGTGAATGAAAACATGCAGCAAGCAGGAACCACCTTGTTAAAAATGCTTGAGAAATGATTAATGATGACTCTCTTCCTGACTCATAAGACTCTAATGCTGAGGGGAATGTTTGTGATTCATAACCCAAATCCCTTTGGAAGTCTCAAGGAGATAAAAAGGGCACATATATTTCAGTGCACGGGCAGGTTTTTTTATTGTTTACTGTATTTTGGTGAGCACTGTTCAAACTTCAACATACACTACTCAAATGTAGTCTATTTTAATTGGAACTAACTAAGCATCAAAGAAAAAAGAAACTGCTTTTAGACTAGGTTAAAAATAGCTTTCAGGGAAAAAAGTTTGAGATCAACATGTTCAGACTGCTACTGAGCTGGAAACTTAGCCCTAGCAATATTCTTTCCTCCCCTTTTATGCTGCCAAGTGCATGAGAGGGGAAGAACACGTCCCATCACCTCAGATCTCCTGGCCTGCACTGAAGTCTGAAGCAAGGAAAGGTACTCTATCCCTTATTCATTTCTTCTGACCACTAAACTCTTAATTATAAGAAGTTCAGGAAAAGTGAAGGATTGAAAGAAAGATTTTAATTCCTGATCAATTTTTAGGGTCTTGCATGATGTCTTCTCAGATCGTTGATTTACACAGGGGTTTTGAGGTTCTACCAGCTTCCATTTTGCACATCCTAATGAACAAGATGTTTCTCTTCACTCTTTCTCTGCCTTCACTTGGGAGATTGGAAATCTCTAGGTAAGAGTAGTTCTGTTAGGACTGTTCTTCAGGTTTGAGGTTACCATGTGTAGAGCAGGAAGAAGAAAAAAAAACATCTCAAAAGCACCTCATTCCTTAAACCTGCTCTGCTCCTTCTGTTTCTGAGATATGATGAGCTCCTGCTCCTTCATGTCTTTTCAGGGCAGAAGTTAGGCTAAAGGAGAGCAACAGTGAACACAGGTATCTTACCCCAACCTACCTTCCCAGTCCTTCTCCAGGGATACTTTTGACAAGAGACTGACAGGGCTAAGAGTAGTAATCTCTGCCCTATTCCAAGGAGCAGACATTTTACCTGGTTAACTGAAATGGAGGATGGAGACCTGTGCAGGACTTGTGACTAAGTGTGTTCAGCTTTCTCAAATTCAGGATGACTATGTAGATTGCTTTGCATTTCTCAGCTTTCAGGCTATCAGGTGTGCCCTGACAGACATTTGCTCAATGGAGTATGGAGGCAGCTTCTTCTAGCCTAGTAGGTTTGTCCCATTGCCCCACCACACTGAGTTGTAAATAGTTTGTGATTATAACGCTTCTTATCTCACCAGCAACATGGCTGTTGAATAGCTGTAAAGGGCAGCTGAGTGTGAGTTATGTAGTCAAGAAAAATTAGGATATATCCCAATTAGTCATTGTGCTTACAGAAGGTTCAGAACATAAGTTTATATCATGTGTTCAATAATTTTAGAGAATTGATTCTTTGGAGCTCTCTGTGGGGATGGTTCTGGGTACTGTAGTCTGATGAAACTAGATAAGGGCAAAAATAGTTTCAACTGCTTTGAGGTTTCTGCTAAAGTAAACTCTGGATTTTTTTTTTTTTTTTTTTTTTAATCGAAGATGAACAAACCTAGTGGAAGTGTTAAATGCCACCTGGGACCTGTTTAATTCTGCTAAACATAAGGGCTAGTATGCTGGGTTATACCTCTGTGTGCTCTGCAAAAAACCCACAGAGGTGACTTCAGATAATATCGGTACAGGCTGGTCCTGAGATATGCAAACTGGTCAAAACTTATCCCAGCTGTTCTGCTCCGCTGCTTGGACATCAGCCATCTCTGCCGGCAAGGATGCCATCCATGCAGAACGTGACTGACAGACCTTCCTTCCCCTTGCTGGCAGAGGGGGCTCGGCAGGAGCGAGGTCCCCGCTTCTTGAGAAGATGGCTGAAAGCTTCCCTTCAAACCCGGGCGGCGCGCTCTCCTGCTTGCACGTGCAGATAGGTGCTTGCTTCCAGAGATCACTGTGACCTTCTGTTCGATCTCCCTCGTGGTGTTGTGTTTCCTGATGCACGGCTTCTCAAGAAGTTTTGCAAGTCTCCTCTAGAATGAGCTCTGATTTTTGCAATTAGTCAGGGAACTAATTGGTCTGCTGCCTTTCCTGGATCCTAGAACTGGATGGCTGAAATGTCCTTTGCAACTTGGATGCCAGACACGCCTTAGCTTTCTGCTTGTCGGGGGCAAAGCACTCCTGAGACAACCCTTACTTTGTTTCTACAGCAGATTGCATTGGGACCTGCTGTGAGAGCCTGCCCGTGGATTTCTGTGATAAGAGCCTGGTCTGAGAGAGCTCCCTCAGCCTCTGGACTAGGAGGGAATGCTGCTTGGCCGTGCCCTGTGTAGGAATGTGCATATCCACTCTCCCACTGTGGAAATACCTGGGCATGGTGCAGGACTCAGAGAAGTCTGAAACTCGTCTTCATTTACTCCGCGGAGGCTGGTGGAGCCCACTCCGTGTCCCCTGCAGCGTGACTCGGCTCAGGGATGGCAGCTCACAGGAGAAAGGCTGGTCACCTACCAATTAACTGTGTTACCCATATGCATGCTCACATGGGCGTTTAAAAGATGGTTGCTTGCCCTTTCTCCTCTCTTGCAAAGTCCTTCTGGGAGAAAGCGCTTCTGACTCTTCTAGACAATTCATCTACAAGAGCTCTTCTCCCTTTTTATCCAGTTTCCGAACCACCTCTTCTTTCACACCCTAAGGGCTGTCAGCCAGAGCTTGGAAAGCCTCCCACCCTGGTGTACACGTATTTGGTCATATATCTTAAAACCCCTCAGGCTAGAAGTAACCAACCGTCCTCGCCTTTTACTGCAGAAGGCTTCGCGGTCTTTCCCGTGTTGTCTCATTGCCAGGGAAACGTCACAAAATGCAAGACCATTTTACGTTGCAGGGTGTTATATTAGGTAGACTTGTCTATAAGCTAAATGAAAAAGAACAAACTTGATTAATCTTGTTTGTCGTTTGTCTTTGCGAACCTTACAGAAACAGTTGTAATGTTGGGGGAGTTGAGGAAGGAATATATGTTGCAAACACTAATGGGAATGAGTCAGATTTTTAGGAAAGCGAAACTCTACATTTCTCAGTGCTGTTATTTTTCTTACTTCCAAAGAGACGGCAAATGTTGGATAACTCAACCCAGGCATTTATGTATTTCAATAAAATTTTAGAATATCCCGAAGATTTATTCAAGACAGTGTAAATTCCCTCACCTGAACAGAATGTAAAGATTCTAGTTTTTTAAAGAAAGTCATGTCAAACTTCCTTGCCGGATCTCTAGATAATTTGCTGGGGAACATGATATTGTGAGAAGGCAATCCAGTTTGTATAGCCACGCTTATAGGATGCATTGTATCGATGCAAAACTATGTTACCTAGGCATGCTGGTTACCAGCGTCTGTACTTGCCAGTGGGATGAGGGGATCTGGCAATCAAAAATTTCTCCCGGGAAAGTAAATGAAAACGTGTAGCCGGCATTTTTTTGCCTGCATTTAGGAGTTGCTAAAAAGTATCGGATTCCATTGGGACACTGGAAGCTGACCTCAGGCTGAGATTTCAATTATTCTTCCTAAAAGTTTAACTGTTCATTTTCCAACAGTATTTCTGGTTTACAGCATGCAGGTACTTTCTTCCTCTAAACCATTTTGAACGCAAATGTTTAGCTTTTCTGTCTTATCTGCACTCTTTAGCAATTACTGTGGGGGGTTTTGAATATTTTAAAGTAGTTAAAGGAAAAGCTTGAACTTCTAAAAATATTTGGCTTTCCATACTTGAATATTTTTTTTTGCCAACCACTACTGAAATTATTCATTTCCCAAACTATTTTAATGAGTAATTATATATAATATATTGAATCCATATGGTTCTCATTATGTAGCTTTTATATATGTACATGTATACATACCCATATCTACGTATGCCGGTGAAAGAAATAAATTCCAGTAAACCAGTAATGAATACCCAAATGACGATAAAACCCCTTGTATTTCAGTTCCCTGTCCCGCACAGAAGATACTCCATTAAGCCTGCAGCACGGCATGAACTTAGCCTAATTTTTCTTCACTGTTTGATTTCATGATGCCGTCTTAGAAATCTTCCTGCCACCTGTTTTTGTGAGCAGTAAAAGTAGTGCAGCCTCAGCCAGGGATATTCAAAGTGCCTACTTCAGCCCTAAAAAGTAAGCAAAACCAGAGCTGCTTCACAGCAGCCCATATCCCATCCCTCTCAGAGTTACCAGCTATAAGCCTGGCATAAGCCTATAAGTACACACACACACACAGACATATATATATATGTATATATGCACACACATCCTCTATTTTGTTACTGACACCAAGGAATCCCACCTTAACATCTCCTGGAAGCTGGGTGCCCAAACGTAGGTGCTCAAGTTACAGATTCCCCGTAAGAGCCGTGCTCTCTCAAGACAGTCCACAAGTGACAAAGCAAACAGCTGTAATAAATATCGAAACATATATGATAATCACAGAGGATTTTAGGAAATTAGAAATGCACCTGAAAATATTAGGATGCTTAATATCTGGTTTTCCATATGATGGTTTTTCTGTGGGGCTACATTAGCAAGCTAAAAAGCAAAATAAAGAAATTTTAGTCCAGTTTTCAACTACCAGCCTCTTTATAACAAGGAAAATGCTATTTTTTCTCTATCTGCTACAAAATAGCCTGCTTATTAGACATTTACCTGGCTAGGAGTTTGCAGAGAGGTCAGACAAATGTTATCTTTTAATAAAGTCTCTCTCTCTCAGAGTCTCTGCTCCTTCAGTGAAGACTTTTATGTAGGTAACGTAGTAATTGACTGCCTTAATTTATGACCTTGAAGATACTCATCACTCGGAGTGGATTTGGACTTCAGAAGTTTTTAGTTCAAATACACTTATAGCCCAGGAACAAGGGGGATGCTGATAAGAGTGATGAATAAATTCAGTGAAGGAGGTTTTAGGTAGTGAGAGAGGAATGCTCTTATCCCCCTCAGCCAGGTACTACCGAGTACCTGGGGTAATTTTACGAGAAATATTTTTTCTATTTCCTAGGTTAGTTACATGTCCCTAAGAGGCCGTGCTCTTTGCAGGAGCGACCACTGACTGGCAAGGAGCTGTCCCTGTTTGCACCTGGGGGAATCTGGCAGGATGCTCTCTGTGCCAGGGTTACCCGTGGGATGAGACATGTGCTGCCAAGCAGAGCCCGTGGGATTTACCTGGGATTGCACTGCTCCGGGAAAACCAGCATTACTTACAAGCACTATCAGTTACGAGTTATCCATGATAAGGGGATGCCACAGCATTGTCTATAGGGAAATGGAGATGTACAGCTATGATTAAGCTTAATGTTTGTTACTGTAATGCAAATCATTGTGGTAAACTTTGGCTTGTGATTGATGTCCTATTTCTAGGTAAATTAATTTGATGTTTTATTAATTTATCCGTATGAGGAGATCACCAAACGCCGACTGTTTGAACTCTGCTGTATGGCTTTACTGCAAGCAACCTGCCTTCTTAGGCTGTAAAACCAATGGCTGTCTCCTGCAAACCAGGATCTGGATCCCCTGGAGTTTTCCCTACCCCGTTCCCAGAGGCTGGAAGGACACCTGTGCCCCTGCCCGCCCAGGAGCAAGCTGCCGGGTGCTCCCCAAGCACACGTTCCTGGGGCAACTATGGCCCACGTTGCAGTTTCTTAAATACGGTGATTTTTTTTTTTCCTGGTAAAAAAAAACCAAAACACAAAATAAGAATTGGGCTTTTCCATTTGGACTCCACTAAGCCTGAGAGAAATTACTTTCTAGGAAGATTTCAGTTCTCTTTGGGTTAATGACACTTGGTAAATACTTGGTTAAAACTTCCTTTTCTTGCTTGTAGACTGTCTTTCTCCCAGTAGCATGAGTGCGCTTGGTCTGCGCTCTGGGTTTGTGTTTGCAGCCACGTCAACGTGCAGCCCGCAGAGCGAAGGCATGCCCCGTCTTCATCCCCACCCTGTGCTGCTGCTCAGCTGTTGTGCTGACCCTCGCCTCTTCTGTTGATAACTCACAAAATAATGAAATCACATTTTAGCGACCACATCATATTTCGAAATCAACTGGGTATTTTTCTTGCCCTTGTCTTGGAAAGCCAGCGAGCACCCAGAACGGGAGCTGGTCGTGTGGTGAAGGATGGGCAGGTCCTGCACGGTGAGCGTTTGCTGTGTCCTGCAGCCACAGTTTGCATTGCTGTTGGAAGGAGGGGGTGCGCTGCAGGGATGCCTCTCTTATAAAGTCTCCTGAGGGTGTACGCACACCAGTGATTGATTTTGTATACCTGTTTCCAGAAAGAAAAGCCCCCCAAAGTTACAGAAATCTTGAACAGGGATTTTTCTGCTTCTCTGTCATGTTTCGTTTCCAGTGTGCTCTGAGCTGTTTGCATTTCACGAGGGAGGTGTAGAGGGTCCTGCGGGCATCACGTGCCAGCGGCCACAGCCAGGCCACCCTGAACCCTCACATGGTCGCGCATCCCCTGCGGTCGGCACCATCTCCTGGGGCTTTCCCAGACCCCTGGCAGGGATGAACCCCAGCTCCTCATCAACCTAAGCCACGATAGTGTGCGAATGTGAGGGCTGCAGCCTGGAGGGCTGCTGACAAGGGCTGATCGGCAAACGGGGTTGAACCAGATGCTGCTAAGGACCAGCCCTGCAGGACTCACCTACGTGAGTATCTATCTCCCTCGTGACCAAGCAGTTGTCATTCGGAGTGTGCCCGTGAGCAAGATGCTCTGCCCCGCCAGCCCTCGGCAAGGCTTCACGTACATGGGGAATACACCCGTACTGCCGAGGCACCCAGCCACGGCCACAGCCCAGCCCAGGGCTGGACACAAGGTGGAAAATGCCCACGGTAAAAAATATTGCTGCTCCTCACCTGTTGGGCATGCTGCCATGGAAGCTTGAGGGGGAGGAGATCTGCTGTGCTCCCCGGCAGAAATGGACACTTCTCTCCCAGGTTTGCACAGGGATCAAGTGAAAATAATCACATTTCAGCTTAGCTGGGGCAAAGAAGGACATTATTGTAAAGTAAGAGCAGTAAAATGTTCACAAATCTTCTTAAATGGCAGGTAAGGGACCAGATCTGTTGAAAGATTGATGCAGCACTATGGGAAAACCTGAACGCTGGGGGCTACAGTGGTTAAACAGTGCGAAAGAAAGACCTGGTAGGCCATGAGAAGTGAACTGGGCAAGGTACCCCGAGACACTGCAGACCCAGAGGAGTGAGGACCCCCGGCTGTGAAGTACTGCTACCTGCATTGGGGCCTGGAGAAGTCTTGCTCACGGCTTTGACCCCCAGGAAGAGGGACAACCCAACCATTCCCTCTCTACCCTGGCGTGGGTGCCACCTCCTTCCTCCCTTCTCCTCCTCTAGCCCTGGAGAAGGGGAAGATGTTGGAATGGAGGCCAAGCTCCAAGGGCCACCTGGAGCCAGCATCGGTGGAGCAGCGGGTCTGCCAGGTCACTCATTACCCCAACGTTGTCAACCGAACTTCTTCCAGCCGTGGTTTTCAGTGAGTGCCAAGTGCGCCCATTCATGCTCTGCTGTCAGCTGTACTCCTCTGTGCTTTCAGGTTTCCCCCGAGGGTGCTCAGGTCTAAGGGTGTGGAGCAAGACACAGGACTCGCTGCCAGAGCCCTGTGGGTGCCCACGGACTCCGTGCACGTTGCTCTGCATGCCAAAAAGATGACAAATTTGAAAACAGGAGCCATTGAGGCTCAGATTAGCAGCAGTCAACCCAACTGCTCCCGCTCCCCTCCATACAGGGTGGCATCTACAGAATCGGGATTGCCACAGCCACTGGCTGGTCGAAGCGGGGTTACATCCAGCTCTGATCTCCACGGTGCTCTTCCCAGGTGCATCTTCTCAAATGCTTCATACGACGAGGCAGAGTGAGCTGAAAAGGAAGGAAGAAAACCCTAAGGTTTCCTCTTTCATTCCCTCTTCCAATAAACTCATGCCTCCTTCATGCCTGTATCAGTATGAACCACTGAAAGCCATCCACCCTTTGAAAGCAACAGAGGACTGGCCTCAAAAAGGACCACAAGGTCAAGTATGGGCTGACCACGGTCGACAGCAGCAGCATCTCTGAATGTGCCCTTTCAGCACGGGGAAGCAGGAGTACAAAAGCGGGCTGTTAGGTTCTGTAACTTGCAGCATTTCCTATGGCAAAAAGAAGGAAAAACCCAAGTAGTTTTTTTCTATATCTACCACATACCCTGGTAAAGCTCCTCCCATAAAACCCATGGTAAAAATTGCTCCTTCCCACCTCTTCCTTGTAAAGCAATTATCTGGTTCTTGGCTATTATCATGTAACCTTCTTCTGCACAAATATGAAGCAGTGATGTGTCCATTTTTTATAAACAAACAAACAAACAACCTCATTTCCATGAAAAAGAAGACAAAATTCATTTATAAGATTCATCTTTACTACCTTAGCAAGAAATGAGGTTTTGTCCTGGGTCTGACACTTGCCTATGAAGTGGGCTCAGATTTAGCTGCTGAAATTTGCACCAGCCCAAGAAATAACCCAGGAGAGCTCAGATTATTCCCTGATACGTCTTACAGCCCCCGCTTCTGAGCTCTTGAGCTCTCGGTGAACTTTCCATCCGATCCCACCCTCCACGTCCTGGTGGGGCTGAGATTTCCCCCAGGAAATCCCCCAGGATTTCCCCCAGTGGGGTCCTAGCAGAGCCGCTGCCGTGACCGAGGCCAACCCTTGCTCCCTCCTTCCACAGCTGAGCTCTGCTGTGTGCTGGGGATGGCAGGGAAATGCAGGGTGGGATGGCATGGGGATCCCTAGGGAAAGCGTGAAAACGAACGAGGGAGAGGAGGAGGGAGGATGCTGGGTGGGGAGGAAAGGAGAAAAGAGGAGCCAAGTGGAGAGAGAGCCGCTGCTCCCCATGCCTGGGATGATTAAAATGGTAAGCCGATAATGGCTAATGGAAGAACAAAAGCTAAGCTTTCTGGTTTAGCCTGGTGTTGGGTCTGTGGATAATCTTCAAAGAGGAGCTGCAAAATTTAAAAGGAATTAAGCTCTGGGAAATGTTAAATCTGGCACACCTGGTTTACAAAGGGGTTTGTTGTCTTTTTTTTTTTTCCTGGATGCTGCTGTGTTTTCATTTTTCTGTCAGAGTGCCAAAGGCGATTCTCTCTGTCAAATGTAGACTCTTGACCTTCTAGTCGGGATGACAAGAGAGTTATCCCAGGGTGTGCCCACACCTGTCAGGCAATATTAGGCACAAAATAGAGCTGTCTGTCTTCTTTAGCTAAAACAGTTTCACAAATACTTCATAAATGCCTGTCTTCACAGAGCAGAGAATCGCCTGTATTATCTCGGCGCATTCAATATTGAGATTGATGACAAGCGGGGTCGTTGGTTAAACTGTCTAATCCTGACAAGCTGAGGCAGAGGGAAGCGGCAGGAGAGCAGCAAGATGGCTGCCGGGGATACCTGGGGGAGAGATCAGCCCTGAGAGCAGGCAGGGCCTGCGAGGGAACCGGCCGGTCCGTGCCGGGACTCTCACATCAAATCCTGACGGTCGGAGTCGCTGTTTCAGACTGGGCTGTACTTGAGGGTCGCTGGCTGTGACATCGGGCGGGTTTACCTCAGCTCCCGTAAAATAAAAGCAGAGCTTGCATCTGTAATTATGGCTATTATAAAAAGTCTAATGCAAGGGAGCAATGTTTGGGAGATGGGAGCCAAATTGCCGTTTACGCCGAAGGCTTAGCCTTAACGAAGGGCTGTTAAACCAGGAATGATTCTCTTACACCCACCCACCCCACCACCCCTTTCACCAAAGAGGACCTGACAGTGAGCACCTAACCCACCAACCATCAGACTTGTCTCTTTGCTCTGAGCGGAAGGGAAACGACGGAGGAGCAGAGAAGCCAGCTGATGGCTGGCAGACACCGTAATCGTTGCGCCAGGGGAGGTTCAGGCTGGACATTAGAAAGAACTTCTTCACTGTTAGAGTTGTTAAGCATTGGAACGGGCTCCCCAGGGAGCTGGTGGACTCACCATCCCTGGAGGTGTTCAAAAAACGTTTAGATGTGGCGCTTCAAGACATGGTTTAGCAGGCATGGTGGCATTGGGTATATGGTTGGACCTGATGATCTTTGAGGTCTCTTCCAACCATAATGGTTCTATGATTCTATGATCTCGATGTGTTCTTGGCACTCACCTGACAGGCACAAAACCAGTGCTGGAAGAGCTGCAGCTGGTCCGGCTGGTGAAGGTGGCTGTTACCTCCCTCCCCACGCACAGGAGCCTTCGCTGGGCTGTTCCACCCTCCCTCACCAGTTAAAAGAGCAAAAGGGGATGATTTGCACGACACCATAACAGGTGTCGCACTGTCTTTAAAAGCAATGATTGTTTATTGTAGGTAGCTGTAAGGTACCTGTTACTTCCGTATTTGTAAGCCGAGCATGGCTTTGACTGAACTAGCTCATTGAGGGCAAGAAAGGCCTGCAGTGAAGTGAGAAGAGAGAAGGTTGTTGAACAGAGCAAACCAGATAAGAAATTTCTGTAGAAAGGAAAAAGAGAAAAAAAAAATCCTGTGATTGTAATTTCTTTCTCAGGGCTGCGTTGTTCTTCTCCAGAGGCATCTGTATTGAGCAAAGAAACACTAGAAAGCGGTATGCTGATCAAGAAATGGTGCAGATGTGTTAAATGCACATGGGTAGGATGCCAGTGGCTGGAGAAGCGGCAAGTGGGAGCAGCGAATTAAAACCCGAGGCAGGCGTGTTATCCAACGTCCTTTGCTACAGCCAGCCTTCCCCTACACGCAGTGTAGCGGGGTGGTCATTGCCCCTTCTCACAGGCATTTTTCCTTGCTTGAGTGCAGAAATCCTCTTCCTGCAAAGCTCAGGGAGTTGGAAAGACTCGCCCTTGGTTTAGGGGAGCCCAAAGGAAGGTTGTAAGCCTGGCTTGCGTTTTCTGAATTAAGTCGTGGTCAGTGGATCAGTGCACAGAAAGTGGAAACGTGCCACCGGCCGGCTACGGGGAGCAAGCCCGCCGGCCAGCCTGCACCTTCTGGCAGGAAAAGCAAGAATGTCTTGGCACAGGTGGAGTTTCCTTGTGTCTTGATTTACTGTATCCCTGGGCTGTGTATCAGTACGGGTGCCTGCCTGCCTGAAAGGCAAGGCAAAATCTCAAAGGGTTTTGACCCAAAACCAGCAACACCGGTCGCTTTGCCGTTCCCCAGTCAGAAAGGAGGTGCTATCATCCAAAAATTGGCATGCCAAATGACCGTGGGTCTTCCTCATCCTGTGATGTGGGAAAGCCTCCCCAGATCTGTGCCACCAAGGAGGTCTCCAAGACACCAACGTGCATCAACTCCAGCGCCCCGTCCCAGCTCCCCCCATGCCTGGGGGCACCCATGAAGGTCCCTCACCTCTACCTGCAGAGTTGGACTGTGCGGTTCCTACCAACACAGTATTTTTCAGCTCCAGTTTTGGTTAGAGACGTAGTATTCCTACCCTTTTCAAGCCCACATCGGAGGTGTTCAGCTAACACTGACACCTACTCATCGCCCACAGCTCCGCTGCCAGGGCAGAGCCAAGGCTGCTTACAAAGCCCATGCCCAGCTCTGGTTCCCGCAGCCTGTGCGCTGATCACCCTGCCTGCAGTGTGGCTGGTTGTGCAGAACCCTCTTTTTTAATTTTTTTTTTTTTTTAATTTTGTTTTCTTTTTTTATTTCCGCCCCTCCCAGGTGGGTATTGCAATAGCAGCCCCTGCTTAAATTCTTCTTCTGAAAAGTAGAAGAGTTCATTTAACTGCTCATTTAGAAGTGGTCAGCTCTGCCTACCTTGCCTTCTTGCTTAGGCACAGAATATACTTCCCAAATGAAAGTGCAGGGTCCCAGGCCACCATGCCCTCTTTTCGATCCCCGGTCTAAGGGTGTGCCTAGAGGAAAATCAAGCCAGTACAGGTCGGAGCTCTCGGCCATGCATGTTACATGACCAAGGATTTCCCTTTACCTCGCTTTCCCTATGTGTGCCATTTACATTTGCACACTCTTAGGGGTATACGTATTTCACCGTCATTTCATTCTCCCGAGTGCACCTCTGTACTGCCCGCAGCTCTTACTCGCAGGGCTTGCCTTGCACTACGCGAGAAGGGGCAGTAGGAGGAAAACACATCTATTCAAAGCGGAGAAATTTCAGACTAAAATGCCAAAGCTGGTGGAGACTTTCTGATCTCCTTGGGCTGACTTTGGGGTCATTAACTCAGCAATGTGAGAACCACCCGGGATCAGCCGCAGGCCTTTGCTTGGCTGGGTCAGGAGTCAGCAGAGCCCCCACGCTTCAGGCCACGGGCTGTGAGAGGAAACATGAAAAAGGGCAGAGAAATAGATTTTATTGCTCTTTCTTCCAGAGTGCTCATGAAAATTAATGGCCTTTTCATTCACAATTTCTTTCCATTACTGGCAGGGGAATCATAAAACCAAAACACAGTTCTTTTGGTATATCAGTGCCTGAGCTGCCTGAATCTTACGTGCGAGTATTGAGTCCTTTATGGCTCCAGTAGAGCAGAACCGCGGAGTTTGAAGCAAAATCCTGTCTCTGTTAAATACATCGTCTAATCTCCCGCCTTAGTGTCTGGCTGTAATCTGGCCAAAAGCAACCATCAATGTCACAGCAGATAAGAGACAATTATAGGTTGGAAGGCACCTAAAATTTTCTCTACTCTAGCGAAATATATTTAGAGGGTTAAGATATAAACATACCCTTCTCTTCCCTCCTTACAAATTTCCAGCCAAAAATTTCCCATGCAGGAACCTGTTCTGGCCCCATTTACCCGCACCCCTGTGATGAGCTGTATACCAGCTTTTTGGCTTCATAACATCCGTAAATCTTATTTCCTTCTTTGCAACTTCATAAATAAATAAAATTAAAGGGCTTTCCAATCTGGGGCTTTTAGTGCAGTGTTATTTACCTGGCTAAACGTAGGCACCTGAGTTTGAATGTGAGAAACCTGTACCCCGTATTGTGCGTGTCCTGAGAGTAAAGTGGGAACTTGTTTTCCATGTCTGCTACGAGGTGATTTTGCTCCCGGTCAGCGTAACTTCCCCGATATGTGTAGGTTATTGTTAAGCAGACAATAGATAATTGTCTACCTACCAGCTCACCTATCCAAGCGGTAGTCACCTCATCGCGAAGATTTAATACTGTTGCCAAAGATTTTCCTGAAGAGGAAGATGGGCACGCCTGCCCATAACCAGGGATCTCCTCTCCTCCCTTGGGTCGCATCCTGCCCCCGGGACCCTTCTTGATGCCAGCAAGTCTGAGTCAGGTAAAAGCGCAGAGCTTAAAAATGATGCAGTCAGCTGTTTCCTATGCTGCTTCTTAGTTGGGTGTTTAGTTTGGACTTAGCTCATCACTCCTCACGCGGGAAACTCCCATTGACTTCACCGGGAACTCTGTCTGCGCAAGGACTTCTGAGCAGGGCTTCTTGGTGGAGGACAGCAGGACAGGACCGAGCACAGAAATACTTGGCTCCTACCAGAGCAGAGATTGTCAAACAGCCATTCCCGGGGTGATTTTTAATAGCAGGTCTCAAGGGACTTTACAAATGGGAGAAGTATTATCCCCGTATTACAAAAACCGGTTACCAAAATGAAAGGGTAAAGCTAAACAAGGTGCTGTTTTAAGAATTCTTGGTGGCAAATCAGTGTCTTCATGTGATGCAAACGAGGTAAATGTAGAGTTACATTTACCTACAAAAGCTGCCACACTTCAGGGAAGCATTTTAAGGAACAACTACTAACACACCCCTTCTACAACCTTGATTTTTTTAGATGCAAGTCGCCGTCACTGCTCATGATGTCTTTTGTTTTAGAGCATTCACTTTTCTGAGGTTGCTCCTGGTTTTTCTCAGTGTACGACAAGAAGAGCATCTGGCCTGTGTGTTACGGACATACCTGCTCCTGACCCTTCTCCTACCTGCACGTCCGCAGCGGCAAAGCCAGAAGCCAGAGCCAGTTTACATCGACTCCGTGTCCGAGCAAGTCTGGCCAGGCTCATGTAGCTCTCGACTGGGGTAGGAGGAGGTGACAACTCTTCTCAAAATTTATTACTGAGGTCTGTAAGCTCTGGTCTCGTTAGGGCTGCTGTAAATGCCGTATTTGATGACGGCAGTCGCATCGAGCTCTGTGTCACTGGGCTGCCGGTGTGAGTCTCCAGCTTCAGTCAGCCTTCCACATGTGTGTATATGTTCAAAAAAAAGCCCAGGCATCCTGTAGCTGGTAGTTTTGCTATGGCTTGGCCATCTCTTGCCAAACACAGTTCAGCCATCTGAAAGCCAATGTAATAGTAAGAGCAGCTTGTCCTGGGAATGAGGTGACTCAGCTGGGAAGTGTGTAGGACTCTCTTGCCAGATAACAATGCTGCACAGGCAGTAAGGAGGGAAGGGATCATTTCTTCTTGTATAAAACCACTAGAGATATTTAAAAAATTGGTTTCCTGCTCTTTCAAAAACCCGCACAGAATAAATCCTGAATAAGGTGCTTACCTGAATGCTGTGTCTGAAGCAAATCACTTGCTGAATCACGGAATCAGAGAATTGATTTGGTTGGAAGAGACCTCTGGGATCATCGAGTCCAACCTTCACCCTAACACCACCATGCCAACTAGACCATGGCACTAAGTGCCACCTCCAGTCTTTTCTTAAACACCTCCAGGGATGGTGACTCCACCACCTCCCTGGGCAGCCCATTCCAATGCCTAACGACCCTTTCTGGGAAGAAATTTCTCCTCATTTCTAGCCTGAACTTCCCCTGGCACAGTTTGAGACATACTACGTAGGCTGCTAAACAGTGTAACTTGCCTTGTTACGTCGGAATTAAGGATGCACAACCACCATTACATATATATTTCACCTCATCCTTTCTTTTCCATTCTGTGGACAAATTCTGGAGGAATACTCTTTTCCCAGAGAGTGTTTCCTAAGGCGGTATTTGCAGCAGACAGAGATATGACACCTGAGACAACCTGAGAACACAGCTCCATCAGGTTTGTTCGGCTTTCTGCTCCTACCCAAAATAACTGGGGCGGTTTGCCGTGGACCCCCTGCCACTGCCGAGGCATTTCAGAGACAAATCTAAATCTTCAGGGGTTTTGCCCTGCTAGCAGGGTAAACTTCTGCTTTTCCAAACACTTCAGAGGCACTTAGGAGTTCCACTTCACCCACTTTCATTACTTGGCCATAGGGGGATTGTAGGCTGTTTGCTTGCTTGTATTTCTATGGGGAAATACCAGATAAGCTTCGGTCTGGCTATAGGTCTTGGTCGCTTGGGAGAAGTCCCTTGAAGTGAGAGTGAATGAAAAAGAAGGAGATGCTGTTCAAGCCCCAACTGGCAAGCAACGAAACGTAAATAAACCAAAATAATCACACACACCCCCTAAAATTCTGAGGCAAAAAGATTGTTTGAATCAGTAATGAGATGGGGAAAAAAGGGGAATAACAAACGATGAACAGTTTACTCAGTAGTTACTTGTCCTCCACAGCCTTTTCCCAGGCCCTTGAGACAAGGGTTGGCTCTCAACCGAGGCCTCGAGATCTGGCTCAGGCAATCCCGGCGCTGGCTTTTACGAGGAAGGCACCTAGCCCTTAGCATTTTGAGTCATGCCACAAGCACATCCAACGTGGTTTGGAGAAATTATAGCGTACGTTTTGTTACCTTGCCATTACTCTTGTGTGTGACATCACACGTGTGCAAGGCACGGGGAGGGGTAGTGTGCGATGGAGGGAGAGAGGGAAGGAGGGCCAGCCTGCGAGCACAGCGCAAGGGACGAGGTGGTGAAAGCAGGGTGGGAGAGGATGAGCAGGCTGAGGACTACAGGAGAACAAGTCAGGGAGAGGGAAGATGTTGACAGCCCGCAAGTGTTACTGCAAATCCCTTGCAAGAGGAGGAAAATGACTGCGTGGCATGTTTCACCACACCGATTGCTTTAGAAATTAGTATTGAAAGGAAAAGGAGCTCAGGTAATGGAGAGAGCAACGCCGGTGCCGTGACCGAAGGCTGCCAGGCGTGCTGCGCTGAACACGCATTTTTTCCAGACACAGCAGAAGGGTCACAGATTTGGCTAGAGCTTGGGATTTGGGAGCTGTAGGCAAAATGTGGGGCCCCGCATCTAAGTGCTCAGTACAGAAACCTAAAAACAGGCAAAAGGTTTAATTTGGCTCCTTTGTTCTTGCAGGTAGGAATCAAAACTGAAAACCCATCCAAGCCCTTGTTACCTGGTGACTCTGATCAGTGGTTGAGATGTCAGCGTGATGTGCTCCACACAAAGGCAACACAAAGGTGAGCCCTGCCCAGGAGAACTGAAATGCAAGTATGATGGGCAAGATAAAAGGCTGATATAATGCAGAGAGAAGGAAGGCACAAGGTAAGAATAACACAAGTATGACAAGATCATGACAGTAGTTTCAACACACTAAGACTAGCTTTTTTAACAGGCAATCAATGGCTCAGGTGAACTTTGGGAAGCAGTTTGGAGGACAATGAGGATGCCGGGGGGTCCTTTTCCAGAGCTTAGGGCTGAATGACAATGTGAAAGTGTTGCTTTGAAATATTGACAGCAGCACCATCAAAAGTATTGCTGGCTGAGGCGAGGGGCATCTTGAGATCTTGCTGCACTGGTTATTTGGGAAGGGGTTAGAGACTTGCGAGCCAGCATTAATAGGCTCTGCGCCCGGCTTAGAATGACTCACTGCGGTTCTGGACAATTTCTTCTATCTCTAATTTCCCCTTTGGTAGAGTTGTTTTCATACAGTCTGTCCTCTTGTAAAACTCTTTGGGAAGCTGGTAAGTTTGACCTTCCTGCGTACAGTGCCCAGACAGCACCAGCTGAAACCCAAAATGTAGGGAATGGGACTGTCAGAGGAGCCTGGCTGTTACTCAGTGCCTCGGAGAAGGAAATGGATGGAACTGGACGAAGAGTGCCACAGGGTGTGAGTGAAGTTAGAACCAAACGGGTGATAGTTTACGGGGGGCAAAAGTGCCAAGGGATGTTGATACCAGTGAACTCAGGAGCAACCGGTAAACCATCATAGCTCGTGCACAGCGCAGAGTGTGGTGGCTGCAACCTCCTCAGCTGCAGCTCTTAAACCGCTGCCCGGCAGAGCGGCCGCTGCCTCCTCCCTCCTCGCTCCCCTCTCCTCTGCCTCTGCTCTTGCCTCTCTTCTCTACGGTGCAGTTTTCTTCCTCGTGTCCTTCGCCTTCCCGGTCCATTCCTGCATTTTGCCGCCCATTTCCCCAGTGTCGCAGTGCCCCGCACCCCGGGGTGAGCCAAGGGTGCTGCTGGAGTCACCGGCACGCTCTGTGCCATCTGGTCCGCACAGTGCCAAGGTGTCCAACTGCCACAGCCAATTCAGGGACTCCAGACCCATTTTCAGCTCTGGTTTTGCTGTGGGGTTGAGGGCTTCTTCGGAAGATGTTAGCGAGGTCCCTAAATCTGCCTTCTGACAAGCATAACTGGCACCTTGCTACCAGCACCTACGGCTCAGCACTCATGGCTCAGCACCCACCTACCGCCTGGACACACGCCCCAGGCCAGGCTCTGCCGGGAAGGACCGGACTCCAGACCCATTTTCAGCTCTGGTTTTGCTGTGGGGTTGAGGGCTTCTTCGGAAGATGTTAGCGAGGTCCCTAAATCTGCCTTCTGACAAGCATAACTGGCACCTTGCTACCAGCACCTACGGCTCAGCACTCATGGCTCAGCACCCACCTACCGCCTGGACACACGCCCCAGGCCAGGCTCTGCCGGGAAGGACCTGGGTCCCTCCATTTCTGCTCGCACCTTGCCCAGTTTTGCTGAGCTCTCCCTCGAACCTCGCAGGCAGCCGGTGACCTGCAGCACAGAGGAGGCAAAATACTAAACTGCTGGAAAAAAGCCACAGGAGTGAACCTTGCACTGGCTCCATCACCGTCAGATTTCAGTACCCCTGAGACACAAAGTGACACAGGATTATTACGGGTGAAGAAGGAGGTTACAGACGTTTGGCCACAGCAGGGTCGGTGCTGCTCACTAGGTATTTTACCTACTGGAAGGTAACCAGTAGGTTACCTGGTAGCTTCTTCCATGTGACCACTGGAAGAAGCGCGAATATAACGACCATGAGACTTGCTGGGATAATCTGGAAGTGGCAGGGAGATGCCTCTGTGTTTCACGCAGGGAAGGGAGGGGTGAGGTCTCCCCAAACTGGAGGGTTTCCCTCCCGCTGGAGGC
>NW_009609915.1:0-9369 GCF_000690535.1 Cariama cristata
ATATAAATACATAAATTATATATTTATATTACTTTTAAATATATTCAAGTATATAAATAAATATATAAATATCCCTTTAACAACATTCTGCCCTAAACTATAGCAGACATTGTATCCGAAAGATAAGTAATTGAGAAGTCTCTGAAGAAAGATGATCTTAATGCTTTTTTTGTCTCTAAATTGGCTACTGTGGATCAAACTTGCTTGAATAATATCCAGACTTAAGGGAAAAAGCAATGAACTTTCTTCCTTATTTACTGGAATAGCATCCCTGTACAAATCCTCCAAAACTATAATACCTTCAGATCTCACTTTTTTCCATCGTAGCTCTGCATCTAGATGACATCATAAACCTGTGGTGCCACACAGGAAAGAGCTGCAAACAGCAAGAAAGAGTATCTAAAAAGTCTCCAATACTGTTGATCAAAAGTCCTTTTTCCTGTGAATTTTGAAGAAATTCATAGATAGTCAATTTCGAAGTTTGAAATATTTGTACTGCTGCCATGAACTGCAAATTGAGAAGAGTTAAAAGAAAATGTTTAAAGGCAGTAACACACCTCTGTTCTTTCAACAAGCTTGATGTGAGGCAAAAATGCTTTCCCCAACTGTTTACTGTCAATAATTTCCCACGATGTCCACCATAATCCAGACTGCAAAACATGCAAACAATAATTTTTAGCTATTTTTTTAACTTAATTTTTATATAGCCTTAATCATTTATAGCAGAGGCTTGCCCTTTAGAAGTAATTCCAGAGATAACCTCTGACTTTTGCATTCCTCTGTCATACATCCCTTATATTTTTAACAATGCAATTAACAAGATATCATTGGCACATCATAACTATCTTAAGCAGCTTGGAGTTTGACCTCAAATTTGTATGCTGATTCAAATAGCAGTCAAGTTAGGCGCTAGCCTTCTTCAACAGCATAATTCTTGTAAAACCTGCAGTTTGCTATCTAATAGAGTGGCTGATAAGGCACAAACACAGCCTAAAACATGTTTCATTACAACCTTCTGGAGATATCTCTGAATACACTTTATATAAATCTCCTTCTTATTAGATACTGTTGCTTAAAGAGTTCATCCTTGTCTGCACTTGACTAACTTCAAGGAATTTCTTTCAAATTCAAATGATCCATTCATTCCTAAACACTACAGTAATGGGTACAGGATAAGAACCAGAATATTTCTCTCTCTAACATAACTCATATATGACAGTTTATCTGCCTGTTTGATCTTAAATATCTCTGTTTTCACAACTGTACGGAATCCATGTATTTTTGCCTGGTTTCCACTGTTCCTATTTGAGATAGTAGGAAGGACTTTCTTTGCAGAGTGAGGGATAGAGGAAACAGGTGGTTTTGTTCTTCTTATTTAGATTAACCTAGAGTACTGGTGGATTAAAATCTTGGTAGTGAGCATTTTGATATAGTTGGCATTTGTTTCTATTTAAATGACCTGGTTGTCCAGAGTTTGTTTCTTCTCCTAGAGTTTTTCCAGCAGATCTTCTGGGAGACTGTCTGCAGATAGGATTAGATTGCTATTGCTTTCAGTGTACTTAAGACACTGGCAAGGACGAGAATTTAAATGAGAGATTTCAGACATCCGCATTACGCACCTCACAAATTCCTTGTCGCCTAAGGGAGGTAACTACAACAAAAACCCTAACTCATTTCCAAGTTAATTTAAAAGCAGAGTTTGATGGCAGAATATTTGCATACGTTAGCTTCGAGATACACGCAATATATGCCATCGATATTTGCACCCATACTTTTTAAGGTTTTCTTTTCTACAAATACTTTGTGTGTACTATAAAAGACACAGAATCCTTTCTTCACTGGCAGATTTTAGAAAGCAAGGGGGAAAAAACCCAATTCTTATAAACTGATGAAATATTCCTTTGTAGAGGAAGGACTTTACCATTTTGTATTTTTCCAGTTTTCAGAATATACCTCTTCATCTTGTGTTCAGTTTCAGACAGTATGTACTGAGCAATAGGTCTCTGTAGGTCACATAACTATTTTCCTTTCAAATTAGGAAACAGGAGGCAGTTTCTTCCATGAACAGATCAACTTTCTTCATGGCAGTTTCCATTTTATATAGAACGCATTTGAGTCATCTCTACCAGTGGAGATATGCTATACAACCAAGATGCCTTGCTAACCTATAATGACAAGACACAGCTTCAGAAACATGTGTAGCCACAAGAAAAGCTGGTGATAAAAATTTAAGGTTCCACTAGCTTTAAGTACTCTTGCTAGCGAGACACAAGAATAAATGCTAGCACAGCATTGCTTCCTAATCTCCCACTTAGGTGCCAAATCAAGAAATCCAAGATTTATTAGCCGCCTCAAGAAAAAGTTATCTCAGCTGCTGAGCCGGCAACTATGTTTCCCAATTCTTTCTACTGTAATTCAAGGTTATAGCCCAACTCCTGCTTCAACCAACTGAAGGGATCTTGCCAAATGCACAGGGAGCTGAATTGGGTGTCTTTCTCTTCTAGTCCAGAAAGAGATGATAGTTTACTTAGACCTTCCAGAAATATTTTTGTTTCACTCACATTACTGGTTTTTCTAAGAAATGATACTTCTCTTATGTTTAGGAAATAACTGTGTACATACATAAAAAAAAGAATTAACACTGTTTTATTTGACAGTTATTATCTGTGAATTACAAATGTGTGGCATAAAAAAAAAAAAGTAGGCAGGGGGACATTTGAAGCCTGCAACTATATTTTCCCATATTTTAATGTTAACCAAAAATGGATTTACATTAGTCTTTCAGTATTCTGGGAAAGAGAAATGATTCCACAGTTTTTCAATTCTCTATGCTGATATAAGTTTAAAAAACATTCATTCTCTTAAGCTTCAATATTAACTTTGGATGCATAGCTACGCAGTTTCTCCTTTATTTCTTCTTCCTCAAACTCTTTCAAGAATATTAATTTGAATAAGCATTTCAAATCCAAGGAAATGGACTATGAATTTTATTTTATTTTTATGGGTATTTGCTTCAATCAAATGAATCACAGGTGAATTAAGTTAAATTAGTGTGTAATTTAAATATCTGGGCATGCATTTTATATGTACGCTATTGTGGCTTTCACCTTATTGCTCTGACTGGAAAAGGGCATCTTCATCATAACCTGAAGGAGGAGTGTAAGTTTCACGACTTCAAAAGACAGAAACGGAACCAGAAAATTATACTGTTTAATAATCAAAGTTTTTCAAAAGGAAATCATTACAAAATCCGGTCTGTTTAAGGTGCTCAGCGGAAAGCAAACTGAACCTGAAATACTATGAATACAGACTATAGCAACTCGATAGAAACTTAAAACTATCCCTAAATATAAAGCTTTATTTTATTTTCTATTTCTTTTTACCATTAAATTAATTTATCTTCCTCCAAATAATAAGATTAATACAAACTTGTTTTCAAAAAATGTTTAAGAGGGATAGATGTTTTGCCAGTGACTTCTCTGGTGCATAGAGCTGCTTGAAGGAACGATATTATGTGAACAGCAACAATAATAATAAACACCGATTTACTGCAGTACTCAAAAACTTAAGCATGTGCTGAGGGTGGATTTTTGTGAACACATCAAGGGAAATGTCTGTCATGACGTTTGAAATAGACTGTTACACTGCTGCATTAAAACACTCAGTTTTGCTGATATTTGAAAGTAATTGAACTTTATAAGACTTTTCAATTTGCATATATATGTCTTTTCAAGCTGAAAGTATTTTCTACCACAGAGATTACAGAAAATTGAAGAAGGTAAGTATCTACTAAATGCAATAATCAAGGGGAAAACCTGTAAATAAGAACCACTGTAAAATGGAGTGTTGAGACTGTGAAAATTAATCAATAATTAAAGTACTTTGACAAGATGCTTTCTCAAGAGCCTCTATCTTCTGAATGTTAAATTACAAAAGCATGAATTAGGTGTCATTGAATACAACCGTGTTGAGTGTGCATAACACATAATACGTTCTTGCACTATTTCACCAGGGGAGGATGTTAAAAGATTCAGTCTTTAAACTTAAAAACTATTTATTATTTATTGAACTCTTATGCCATAATATCAGACTTGAAGGGTTTCAGTTTTAGAGAACTATTAGAAAAAGAGTAGGGATAACTGAGAAAGTACTGGTTTTTATGCAGCTGAATTTTAGTATTTGGACAAAATAATTCTGTTTTGATTCTGATTAACTGATTCTAATTAAGTGAGCTCAAATCTTACATGTTGATTACAGAAAATTTCCAACCAAACGGTAAAAATAACGTAAGATTGGGTAATACCAAAAAAGTTCGGATACACAGGTAACAAGTACAAGTCCTACAGATGTCTTGGGCTTTACACCATTTCATTTTGAGATTTAGAAATGATTTTTCTTCACTGTTCACATCTAAAAAGGTTTAAAAGGATAAAACAGGTATGTGACAGCAAAGCCCTGCAACTTCTTCCTGTAATTTCAAGCGGCAAGAGCTTGAAAGAGAATGCACAGTAGTAGTTTGTGTTTTGGGGGTGTTTTTTGTATGAAGGAAAAGAAATATCTAAAAATAGACAAGAAAAGCATGAGGTTTTCCAATAAAAAAGGGAAAGTATTCAAATCGCAGATTTGTTATTAATACTACTTAAAGAAATAAAGGCTTTTACTTATTTGTTGTTTATTAGAACTGTC
The DNA here is from genome assembly GCF_000690535.1 of Cariama cristata. Taxonomy (NCBI): domain Eukaryota; kingdom Metazoa; phylum Chordata; class Aves; order Cariamiformes; family Cariamidae; genus Cariama; species Cariama cristata. The sequence continues at coordinate 4,687 of NW_009609915.1, forward strand.
TTGAGTATATGAACATATCCGAGCTGATGCTACCCTTGGGATGTGCAGTCCATGCGACAGACTTCTTGGCCAGAATTTCTGCTTCCTGACTTCTTACAGGCCTGAGTTTTGAAAAGTATCACAGTCACAACACTTTAGGCATGCAGGCTATTTCATGTGAGCTAACAGAAACAATCACATTGCTGAAGGCAACCACAAGTTGTGAAAGTGCTGCTGAAGAAGCAGGCGATGTAATAACAAAGCAATGCGATATCTATATTAAAATACATTGCTTAACAACAGCTTGGAGCTATCTAATGTAGTATTTCAAGTTCACTTCAGCTTTTCTAAAGTAAACATGAAAATAAAAATGGCAGCATTTCCAACTAATGATGTGTGCAACTATGCAAATATAATCTAGATATGTGCTACAGCTATGCTCATAAGCCAATAATTTTCATAATAGGAGGTCTGTTGATTGTCCTTGACATGGAAAGTATCCCAAATTTTAAGCACCGCTTTCTTCCTCTTTTAAATTCTTGTAGCTATATGTTGCATTGTCAGCTTAATGCAATGCATCGTTTTTGATTAAACTAACCTTGTAATATTGTGACATTAATGTTTTATTTATTCAATGCTATTCAATAGTGAATAATTTTCTGGGTTTGCTTTATTTACATGTTGGAAGCACTCTGGAAAAGTGTCACCATAACCCAAGATGGGAGGAACACACAAAATGGAGTAACTGGTATTTTAAAACACCTAGGTCAGACTGCAAAAGCCTAGATGACAAGCCATGTAACTAAAACAGGGAAATTATATTCTTATCTTTCTAGATTTTTAACTTATGGTTAAGTGCACATACCATATGCCATGCTCAGAGCTGTTCTAAAGTCCAATCTGTTGATCTCCTTCTCCTGCTTTTACTGACAAGCAAGGGCTATGCCTGGACTACAGTTACTACTATGCAAAAGACTCACAATAAAACCTCACAGTAGATAAATGTTTATCCAAATTGGACTTTCATTAAAAGGGAATCCAATCCTTCTGGTCTCACAACAGATTTTAAACAAAGCTCTGCTATGCTGGTATCACTTTTTAATCAACTAAGTGTAAAAATGGAAATTTTTATGCATAAAACCAAGCAAGATAATCAAGAACAAGATGGATGCATCAAAAGTAGATTGTCCTATGAAATCTGAAAACTCTGGAACAGTAGCCACAGTAGTGCTCTTTGGATGCATATGTACAACTTACTCTAATTTGGTTAACTGGGAATGACATTTTGTTTACTGTGCATTTGTGAGACTATTCTTTCACTCTCTGTTAGAAAACTTATTCAGGTTTTATACTGCTTGCCTCGTGAAGGAGAGATGAAGGACAGTAACAAAGGACAAAAGGAATATCTCATCCAACACACTCAAATCTATAAAGAGTACATTAAAGTTCATTGCCAATGCCAAGATTTCCAGTGCACACACAATAGTCTTAATGGCTTCTTTCAGAAGAGAAATTTAACAGTGCAATTCCTCTTTCCCCCTCAAAAGTTTTAGCCGCTCATTCATCCAGTGTTTTCCAGTCCTAAATGGGTAATCAGAAGAAAATGGACTAAAAAGAAAAAAAAAACCACAAAACCACAAACCACCAAAACCCCAGAGATACTTGAGATAGGATCTTTGAAATAAAATTGTACAGATAAAACCTAAACTTCTTTTTTTTAAAGCCTGCATTATATAATAGCCAGTTAAATGCTGATGTGTCAGTGCTGACTGTGTACTTGACTTGTTTTGTGTAAATAACGAATAAAAGCACCCCCATCATTCAGTTTAAATTCTCAAGAGGGTAATAGGGAAAAAAATTCAGCATATGGAGAAGCTAAATATGAAGTTTCCCTACTGTTGACCTACCCTATCCTTAAAACAAGCTTGTGTTAAACCACTCACAAAAATAAATACTGAAGTCATACCTTTAAAATAGCACAAACAACATCCAGTGTGTATCTTGTTTGTTACCTAACCACACAGTAGAACTCTGCCAGTTTACATTCCAAGGCAAATTTTCACCAAGAGACAGTGAGTAAAATGTAGAAGTTCAAACAAAAATGGAATTATAGAATTTGAAACTACAACCATTCCTACATTTTTTTCCACTCCAGTTGTCAACTAAGCTAAAAAAAAAAAAAATCCCATGACTTCAGGACACCTCTTCTGTAGGTGGATAAGAATGGAAGATGCATGAGCAGGGCTGCTTCAGACCTCCTCATATACTGTATTCCCAGTGGTGTCCTGCAACTTGGCCTCCCTCTTGCCTTTTACCTAGGGTGCATGCTAGTCTCGCTCTCCACAATTACAGGTTCAAACTAGATAAGGCATGTATCTCACAAAACAGAAAAAAAGTTACAGAGCCAGTGCTCTACAACATCCAGCTGCCAACATCATTACTGACTGCTGGAGTTCAACATGTGCTCATGTCCTCCTATTGTCAAACAAGAGCATGATGAATTTTGCCAACTCTGAAAGGTGCTTGAACTGCCAGTTGAGTCTGTTTGCATTAACAGTACGGTTCATGAGGATATTGAAGAGGTCCAGGATGTAACTGAAATAGTTATTAATTGCTATCAAATATCTTTTTTTTGCTTTAACAATGATTAGCATATTTGTCCTTAAATTTGTACACACAAGAACAACTGTGTAACTGCCTAAACATACCATCTATTAACACTCTTTAAACCTGACAAAGTGGGACAAAAGTTTTTTGCTACATCAAGGTCTTCTGTCTGCAGCTGTTCCACATGGCAAATTCCCATTTCAGTAAATTGGTGCGCTGTTCTCAGAACAGATGCAAAATCAAACTCCCAATGTGAATACACAATGCAGCTTGATTCTAAGAACAAAGTATCATTTCATTCTCTAAGTCTTCATAATTCTGCATTCAAATGATTCTTTTAATTGCAAAGGGAATTCCATAACCCTTTCATTCTCAGTGAAAAATACTTTTTTTCCTAGTTAGAGGACAAATACAGTGCATCAATACTGTATTTTTCTATAAGTGTACATTCTAGCTGCTACTTCAGAGTGTGGTTCTAGGTCACAGAGAGAAAAACACCTGCATCCCACTCACTACAGCATTGGCCCTGAGAAAGAGACATATAGTCTGTTAACAAGGTAGAGATACAGAAATTGAACGTCAAATTAAAAGGTTTCCCTTCATTAATAACATATGTATCAGTATCATAAAAGTGATTCTGAACAAGCTGCTGCTTGCAGTGTTGAAGGTCCTTACAGAATTAAACAAAGCATTATAACTAGTTTAATCACCTTTTAAATTTTAAAATGTGTCTTTTGCTATATGAATTTTTATTGCCTTATACATGTCTTCTCATATTGCACACTTCAAAGTACCCACTCAAATAAGCAGATGTTTAATTCCTAGAGAATGTGTCAATGTCTGAAACTTGTACAAGAAATGCAAATCTGTTACACACGGGAGCTAACAGATTCACAAATGATTCCCAGATTTCCCTATGGAAGAATAACACAAGAGAAGGTGATGAAAAAATTTCACTCTGCTGGAAAGAATGAAAACTCACTCTGGCTTGTTTAGTTAAGCGGAAAAGTTTGGATGGAAAAGCTTCTAACCATTAGTCAGACTGCGGCATTAGAATCACAGCAAATAAACAAGAATTTGGCAAAGGCAGACAACAGGAAAGATCTTCAAAGTCCAACAAACAAAACCAACAAAAGACAGACAGCTCTCATGAGATATACTCCTTCAGATATTTAAAAGTTTAATCCATAGAGTTTACTAAAACAGTCTGTTCAAAGAAACTAGCCAATAAATCTACCAATCTAATTAAAAAATCTCATATATATCCATTTCTCCCTGCTATTAATTTGTATCAGTTTTGTCCAGTTTAAGCATTTTTCATTGTGAGAATATTCAAATATTTGAGTGATAGAATTCCCTTGTTAACAGCTCATGACACTTCTAAGAAAGACTGAAAAAAAATCACACACCTGCTTTGAGGAAAAAAAATACCCATACAGTTTTATGATGGAAGTTGAAAAAGTAATAATTTTTCCATGATTAATGATTCATAATATTAATTTAATAAGCATGCCATAAGAAAACATAAAATAAAGAGGAGAAATTAATGGTCACTGAAGCATATACGACTGAATGGGAAAAAATTAGAAATGAAATATATTTTATTTTTGGTATAAATTTAGCACAGTATTAAAAATAAAAATCTTAGGAATGTTCTTCTGATGACAAGCAGACTTTCATCAATCTTTCAATTTCCACTTTCAAACCAGGCATATATGATTTTGTGACTCTTTTTCCTATTTTCAGTAGGATTTAGTAGCTTAAGTCCCAAATAATTCATGAAAGCTTCTGAGTATCTTAGGTACTTTTTATTATCTGTATTAGAGATATCTAGATATTTAGATGCTCAGTTTAGAATTTAGGTATATAGGTGTCTTTGATACACCTTCTATATGCCAAATACAATATCTTAGGAATAAATTAAAACACCACAAGTAGATGTTTTCATTTCGGACTACTTCTACTTAAAAGACTGTTTGAATAGTTCAGAAATTTTTTTATTCCCATTTTAGAAAGACGTTACAGTATTCCTTCTGCATTTACTGGCCACTACATCTACAATAATTGTATCTGGTGATCTGCTTTTCTTTTCTGACA
>NW_009609915.1:9400-18888 GCF_000690535.1 Cariama cristata
TCAAATACATTCAAGATGGTCATAGACATTAATAGAAGTTCAGGAGTATAAAACTGTACAACAGCTATATAGCAGGATCAGATGGCTACTGCAGTCCATTTTATCTTTCAGTAATTAAACTTAAGAAACCCTAATTCTTAAAACTACTAACTGAACAACTCTTCCTCTCTCTCAATGAACAGTGCATAAAGCTATTGTCAAAGCCTTCCTTTGAGTATCCAAAATAAAGGAACCTTTCTGGTATGTAAAGGAATATAAGATTTTAATATGTAAAAAAACAAAACAAAACACTAATCCTTACTTGTTTATATGATTAGAAAACAGCATATTGAAGATTTTTCTTATCTACAGAAGTAATCAAAACGTTGCTTTTTGTCTTTCTGTATATCTATTTATAAATATTACAGACCAGTAAAAAAAACAACAACTATGAGGGATGCAATCAAATTGGAGACAAATTCCACTGCTTTATAACATGCTAAGTCTGAATGTTTATTTTTTCTAATGCTGTGTTCCTTGGACAGAAGACTTTTTTTTGCAAGTTCTTCACAAATGACTTACCGGCAGTGTTTATGTGATCCTGTTAAGGTTTCAATCACAAAGCATTCCCCTTCATTGAGACAGTATGCAAGATCCTTGTCTTTGCACGGCTTAAAGTGCTCAGATCGCTCAGTGGAATATGTTGTAGTATCTATGGAGAAAACAAAACAAAAGGAAAGAAATGCTGTAAGGCTAAATATTGGATGTCCTTAAAGCATATGTTAAATAAATTTGATCAAATTGGTCTCAGTAACATCAACTGATAAAGACAGACTAATTAACAGAAAGCAAAAGCACAAGGCAAGCAAATTTCAATGTGGCTGCAATATCATTTGCAATCAAGCTGTTTTAAAAGATTCACAAAAAGAATCATATATGGAAATATAAGCAGAAAGACAAACCAGACTGTAGCAAAGTTGAGTATAATTTCAACCACTTCCAATTTCCAAAATATCCTAAAACGTAAACACACCTATTTTCTGTTCTTTAACCAGAACAGTATTTTCCTATTAGTACACTGAAATATGGTTTTAAATCAAATACATAACTTTTTTCATGAAAAATGAGCAAAAGTAGTTAATATAGTAACAACCTAAAAATAAACTATAAAGCCATAACAATGAAAGAAAACAAAGCCAAAAAACCTAAGGACAATGCTAATTTCATTCACCAGTCATAAAAATTGGCCCAAAACTTAAACACAAGCAATGCACCACAGATTGTCATTTCAGGTACATCATCTGTAGGTTTCTACAGGTTTGTCCAAACATCCCCGCAATACAGTTCAAAAAACTGATTACAGTTTGGGCTATTGGCTGTAACTTTGGAATATGTAGTTAGATGATGAGATTTGGAATAGGCTGACAGTATGTCAGGGTGAGCTATCATTCCTGTCTTCTAATGTAGCGCTCTAACCTTTCCAATCCAGTTGGATTAATCAACAATAAAGTGAAATTTTCAGAGGAAGATGTCTGACAGCTATTTTAATTTTCTTCACTAAAACAAGGAATTTTCTAACAAAGTATGATTTTCAAAGTAGACAATGATTTCCACAGAGCCATGGTTCAATCTTCATATACAATCTTAATTCTCAAAATTTAAATTCCTACTCACTTTGTGGGGACAAGGACCAGGATCTAATATACTAATCTATATTAAAATTATAAGAGAACATTTCATTATATAGCATACAGTTTATCACAAAACATTGTGGCCTGCTGTCAAAGGAATGAAGGTGTGCTCAATGCACATGAAACTTTGCAAACTCAAAATTATATAGACATATTAACTTGCTTTTTGCTCATAACTCGATACAAAGTAAATATCTGCCAAGCTAATACCAAAGCTGAAAACCAAACACTGAAATACAAGACACCTGTAAGTATGATTCTGCAAGAGAATGGAGATAATTCCAAATAACTTTCAAAGTATCTTTTTTTCATTCTTAGTGTACTTTAAATAAAAGAGTGCTACAAGTTTTCCTTGTTATTCAGAGTAAGTGAAGGAAGATTAATAAAATACATCTGAAAATAATAAGAAAATCCACACTCTAATCTTTGTATACACACTTCACCCCCCACCCCCACCCCCGCCCTGAGAGAAACTATTGTAAGTCAAAGTTTTCAGTGCAGAGAAAAAAAACTCCTGAATAAACTCCTACAGTCTCCCTTCAAATGTTTTTGCAGATTCATAATGAAAGGTCCTGCCATTTTCCCTGATAGCAGCACTTACAAAAGGCTTTATATAAACTACTATGTTTTTAATGACTGCAAGCAAACGCAGAAGTGAAATGTATCAAATTAAATTTTGGAAACAACACAAGATGTTTGTAAATGCAAACAATGACTAGCACATCACTGTTGACATTTCAAGAATGATGAGTCTTTATGTAACCAAAATATCTTTGGGTAGAAAACAGGTAGTCCAGTTACTTTTTAAGGTCAATTTTACACAGAACCACTTAAATGACCATTTAAAATTTGCTTAGGCAAAAAAAAATAAACAACAGTAATCAGATATATTTCTATCCCTTTTAAATAAACTGAAGATAATATTATTTGAAAGCACTTGTGATAATTACAAAAGGTAACTAAGACTGTTCGATAAGCCACAACTCAACTTGATACGGCTTTAGAGAACAGAACACTTATACTTGTCAGCCTGCTCTGAAGAAACAATCTGTGCAAATACCTTTATGAAGGTAGTCGCATTACATGGACCAAAGTAATCTGAGATGTCCCCAAATGACAACAGCAAAACTAAGGAGACACACAGCCTCTTTGAGGCCGTGACATACCGAATTCTCAGAGCGCAGTGTTTGAAGTGCAGGATACTCCTCTTCTACGATAATTAACTCAAAAATACCTTGTCACAGTGAGCATTTTAAAGTTTTAGATTAAATATATCCTTCAGAGGTTTTGTTCTGTTTTATTTTAATCTGTTCAATATTATTGAAGATTAAATCAAGTCCACAGCAGAAACTTTTGCCAAATCAGCGGTGTCAGAGCAGAGCAAAGACTGAGCACGTGACATTTTATACTGGCAAAAGTGCCACTGAAGATACAGCTACAGCATAGCTTAATTTGAGTACTAATGGAAATTACACAAGTAATAGGACTTCTCTGCTGAAATTGTTATCAAACTATGGTCAGCCATTGCAGCAAGCCAGCCTTCCAGAACTGGAGTTTCCAACGCTTTCAGGAGTGAGGTGGTGCTCCGCTCATGCAGAGCAATGCAGGGTTGGAGTCCAAAACTTCCCCTCAAAGCCCCATCTGATTTGTTTAAAAACAGGTATAAATTGTGATACTTCATTTTCTCCACTTGGACATGATTGCAAGCTCTTCTTACGTTGTTTTGAGTTCTGTCTCTGGTCTTTCAAATTAAGCACAACAGTTGTAGGTAACAATGATGCTGATAGCTTCTTATGACAGCACTGGAAAGCACTCCTTATGTTGAAAAGAACACAATAATTTGTAACTTTCCTTTTTAAACTAATACAGTCTCATTAAAAGTCAGTTTTAAGTTATAGCCTTTTCTGTCTTGGAAATATTTGTGCAAGTCTAATCAGGTTGATGCACATGGAAACTTGTCTAGGTACAACTGACCTCTGGTCTGCAAAGATCTGATGTCTTTGCTACAAAGGTCATTCACTAACATTCAAAAGTCCAAAAGCTGTGTTACTAATTGATATCCTAGATATCCCTAGAGCTGTTTGGTATTTTCTGTTGGATATACTCACATACAGGATACGTGAGTTTTCTGAAAGGTTACAATCCTGCTGTTATTTCATGTTGCACTCATGATGAAACAAACTCTGTTACAGCTTCATTAAATATTGGAAAAAAAAATCTAAAAACTTATTCTAAACAGAACTACAGAAAGAACAAAAAAACGGAAAGCTCTGTAGAGACTATATAGTTTTCTTGATTCATTTTCTAATAAATACAAATTCCTATTGTCTCACTTGCCCATCCATCCCCCCTCCCCCTCTTTTTTTTTGGACTCATAACCAAATACTGAATTCACCTTTCCACAGTGGAACTGTCCTTCATAGCTTCAGACACCTGCTAAGTATCCACCATTCTATTGTGAAGTTTGTTTGTTTGTTTTTTTAAATGATTCATAAAACCTAGGCATTCACAAAATTACTAGCATAGCCCCTTAATTTATTTCTAGTCTTTGAATGTGGGTAACAGATCCAAACATTTATAGGCAACAAAAGGGAACTTCTGTTAAACATTCAGATGTCCTTGAATTCAGTACGTAAATGGCCATAATCCATAATCCCTTAAAGTCTTCTTTTTTCATTTTTTTAAAATTGCCAAGTGTCCAGGTGTTTCACGCAAACACAGCAGGGGCTATCGATTTCTGCTGGAATCTTTCCAACTAAATTGGAATAAAGAATTTCCAGGCACTTTTGCTCCATTTTTCTTGCCTCACTTCATCAGCAAAGCTTTATGCACGATTTCCATACTCCAAAAACATATACACCATTGCCAAGTCTCAGATATCACTGTTTAACCAAACGAACAAGAATGCAGTTCACATTTCAAAGGAAGGCCTCAAGATCTTTTAATTAGAAGCATGGAGTTGGTTAAAAAAAAATGCAGTCATTTGGGAATGTTGAAAAAAAATTCAGTAGGAAGCTTTCAGATGTTGTTCCATTTTGTTAAAGTCTAAAGCTTGGTCTAAAGAAGTGTTACTGACTTTGAATTCTTGTCTCATTAATTTATTTCATCATGTTTATACCAGCACAGGATGTCTCATTATAGCTAATTTATTGAATGATCTTCAAGGCATAACATGGACACTATAAATACTATCTCCTCCTTCAAGGCTACCAGATTCACTGTTTCCAGCACTGTGCTCTGACATCAATAAACCTGTAATTGCAAAAGGATAAATGTAGGAAAAGAGAGAAAGCAGGATTTAAAATATCCTGGGAAAAGAGCAGCATTCGTGGCAGCTGTTTCTGCACGGACTGCAGCAACCATTCCCATCCACCACATCTGTCTTGCAGCATTCAGGCCTCAGAAACAAATTTTACTGGGTACATCTCAAAAAAAAGTTTTCCATGCTAGCTTTAATGATACTCACACTGCATGCACCTTACTGCAAACGTTTTTGCCAGACAGACAGCCTTAGCTGCTACAGAATGAGTGAAAAAAATGACCCAGGAGAACAAGAGATGAAGTGACCCTGCTCAACTTTTCCAAAGTCACTAGTGGAAGCACATCCAAATTTTGTAGCATCCAAATACAAAGTAACATTCACTTATTAACATATGTATAGCAACTACTTAGTGCATTACCAAGGATCAATATTTAAGACACCATACTCGGTTTGATGCCAGAGCATACACACTGAAAGACTTTTTTAAAAATCCTGCATATTTTGACTACCATTGGGTATTACCAGTTTTACAGATTCAGTATCAACATGTAAATTAGCTTTTCCTTTATCTTGTTATCCATTTATAACTGATCATTTCTCTGAGAACCACTGACATACTGAGGCACCAAAAAAGTGAGATGATTATTTTAAATCCCTGATCCCATTTTAAACACACTACAAAAGAGTAAGCCAATCACAAACAACTGGACTTCCTCTGACAATGCAACTCCAGTTACCAAACAAACAAAAAAACCTTCTCAAGAAAACCCAACATTTTTTGCAATATATTTGTACGCCACTACTGCATTCTACAAAGAAGGTAACATAAAATGCCACTTAATAGTATACAGAACGCTAAATTTTATGTTCAGTGAAGTCAATGGCAAAATATTTACAATGACTCAGTATACGCAGGGTTCCTCACAGTTCTTCTTACAGGATCATGTAGTGCTTCTCTCCTGATATTTTAGAATTATGTGGTAGTCCTACTAGAAAGGATCTTGCAAAAAATGAAAATTACACTGCAGAATAATATATTACTTTGTTTACTCACAATACCCTGAATCTTAAAAAAAAAAAAAACAAAACCTAAAATTTTAATTCCTGTGCTTTTAAGAAGTAAATGAAAGGTGGGTATAGTGAGAGATACCAAGCCCTAGCAAGATATTCATTAAGGTAGAATGAGTGGAAAACTTAAATATTACTTGCATATGTTTATGATTTAGCCTTAGCTGATGGTAACTCTTTCTTAACTTGCTGGTATTTGTAAAGTAAACATTCAAGACATACTCATTTTTAATGCAAAGCAGAGATCTTCCTTTCTTAGTGCTAGTTAAGCTGGCATTAGCCACAGGATACTGCTGAGATAACCGAATTTAAAAATCCCAGTAATAAATTATGAGCAAAAACCTAAAGATATCTAAAAATTAAAACTTTATTTTTCAAAATAATAACAAGGTTCTTGTCCTAGACTTACTTGAACTGTTTGCATGCATTTATCTATGATTAAATAAAAAAATCTTGATGAAAACATGAAAAATATTTTATTGCATTTACAGAGACGGTTTTGTACTAACTAGCAATCTCAAGTTCTGAATGCTGATTATTCAAGCAGCTACCCCTTAGCCACTTTGGGCCAGACAAAATTTTATTTAATCCAATAACAATTTAAAGGCTTTGATTGCATCGTGACATAAAGCAAAACTCTGCTACAGATATGAGAATACTTGGAGCTTTTCTATTATCCTTCAGATTCAAATGAAGAAATCAGTATGATTTCACAAAGAACTGATAAAGCAGCAGATGCATCAAAACATTGTCATTTACACTAGTTGGCTTCCCAGCCAGACTGTGGAGGTAGCTGAAATTGGTATCAGTGAGACAGTCTGAATGTTTTTCCTTTGCTTTTAATTCAGAAGACTATATAATAAAGCTGATGTGATATTAACTCAATAAGCACATTTTGTGAAACATTTCTCTGTGGGTACAACCAACTGCATCCTTGAAGAGACTGCTTTTCTCCCCATATCACCAGAACACCGTATCACATTCACAACTGCATCAAAACAACAGATCAAGCTCCAGAAACATACAAGAAATTAAAGACAGCATGCACTGCCTGTCAGTGACTCCAAAATTAATTCTTAAAGTGTGACCTTGTTCCATAAATAAATGTTGTTCACATTGTCCAAATTCTTTATTAGTCTGAAATCACAGTACACAACTACTAATGTGTATCTTGAAAAATACATTAAAGAATTTTCAAGCTACTAGTGCATTATTGGCAACATATCATGTGCTATTACAGAACTGCTTGCTTGCTGCAAAACTCTTACATATCAAAGTATGTCTTTGCTTTCAGGACTTAAAAAAAACCAAACCAAGCAACCACTATTTCTAAAAACAATGTTCAAAAAAAAATGTCCACCTAATGGTATCCTGCAACTGAAACTCAAAAGCAGAAAAGCAAATACAGCTAGCATCACTTCAGAATATATTATCTCATCACGTGTGTCAGAACTTAAATACTGAACCATGAATACCAATGAAATTCATCTATATATGTGCAGAACTGCACATCAGAGGCTTCATTCTCCTGTACAGCTTAAACTGAAATCAGTGAAAGCTGAACAAATGGGAGATGACTTGGGAGAGAGCCCTGTGAGACACAAAAGGCCAGGCTTTTTCAGAAGTTCAACATCTAGGAGCCAAAGAAACAGGAGTGACTAAAACTCTGAAACGTTTTAGAATTCAATGTGAAGAGTTATTTTGAAAATTGAGTCGTGACAGTTCTGATGGGCACTCTAGGTGCAGAGTGCTTTTGCCAATCAGACATGTATTCAGCTGTCCTTTGGTAGAACTTCTCATTAATAGATTTGAAAGAAATTCACAGAGGAACTGAGTGAAAAAGCGGCCTACTCAAGATTGTGCCAAAAATGGATCCACTACCCCCATCAGGGCTTCTCCCTCCTTTGACCCCTAGCAGTCCCTCTCATCCAGTATACTGACATCACTGGAGTCACCAAAAACCCCTGAGGTGGGACGGCACGATTGCACCAAAGCAGATATCCTTGTGGGGATGGGGAAACAGCTCTAGGAAGTAGTCTCCAACAAATGGAGAAACTAGAATACAGTTAAATTCAGTGACTTTGCAGCACAAAAGCCAAATAGTAAATAAAAAAAACCCAAAACCACAAACCACAAACATAAACAACATAAAAAACCCCACCTAGAACAATTCTACATAGGTTAAAAGATGCTAGAAGAAAGCAGGCATAACACACATCTGTGATGACTGCAACGACCAGCACTCTGCAATGAAAAAAAAAAAAAACAAAACAACAAATTCAAACAAAACCTAGCGTATCAAATCTATAGTAGAGTGCATCAGGAAGTTTGTGACGAAACATTTTTGGCTCAGTTTGGCTATTGAAGAAAATGTTAATTTGAAGCAATGATTAATCATTATTTATCAAGAATAGTAATAAAAACAAAGTTGCCTTAAACAAATCAAAGTAATTTTCCTTTATTTTTCATGCTCAGTTTCAAGTCATCTCAGAAGTCATCAAATCTCATTGCCCAGGGAAGACTGTTACTTCAACTAGATTTGGTTGGAGTTCCTTGTAAATAAGTTAAAGAGTTTCAGAACTCTGCACTTTCAAATCTGATATATTTGGAAATATAAAGAAAAGGTAATATAAAAGGAAATAGGGAAGAAGGAAATATACATAAAAGATACATAAGAAAAAATACAAGAGAAGTGCAATGACCTAAATTACTCAATATTGCTACAGGAGGAGTATGAAAGTGGTGTTACAATCATTATGACATGCAGTAAAAAAAACCCAACAGTCCTCCAAATCTTTTTCTTTCTTAGATCACAGCTGTCTTCTCTCTCCTCCTGCCCGTGAACCACAGTGTGGGTGTGGGAGTTTATATGCAAGGACTAGGGCAGAGAAAGATAACGATAGAAACATTGGATCTTGATGTCTATGCTGGCATGCGCAAGTAGTTCCTCCTGCACCCACCTGTGCTACAGCTCAGAGGTAATAGCACTGGAATGAATTGTAGCCTAATTCTAGCAGATCCCACGCTGTCTTGTTCCACGTTGCCCAATTCCCATCACATCAATGATCCAGTTTCTTTATCCTTTACATGCAAGTATCATCGTAACCCAGCAATAAACCTTCAGCAGTTCATTCTACAAACTCCAATCACCAATCCAGATGTATTGGGTTTGTGTGGCAAGGTTTTGGTAGCAGGGGGGCTGCAGGGGTGGCTTCTGTGAGAAGCTATTGGAAGCTTCCCCCATGTCCGACAGAGTCGATGCCAGCCGGCTCCAAGAGGGACCTGCTGCTGGCCAAGGCTGAGACCTTCAGCAATGGGAGTAGCACCTCTGGGATAACAGAGTTAAGAAGGGGGAAAACTTAGCGTGCAAGAGCAATTGCAGACGGAGAAGAGAGGAGTTGAGAACATGACAGCAACAGCCCCGCAGCCCCCAGGTGAGTGCAGCAGGAGGAGGAGGAGGTGCTGCAGGCCCGGAGCAGAGATTCCCC
>NW_009609915.1:18959-87613 GCF_000690535.1 Cariama cristata
GTCCAGGGAGGACCCCACGCCGGAGCAGGTGGATGCCTGAAGAAGGCAGGGACCCCGTGGGAAGCCCATGCTGGAGCAGGCTCCTGGCAGGGTCTGTGGCCCCATGGAGAGAGGAGCCCAGGCTGGAGCAGGTTTGCTGTCTGGGCTTGTGACCCCATGGAAGGGACCCAGGCTGGAGCCGTCTGTGCCTGAAGGGCTGCACCCCGGGGAAGGGACCCACGCTGGAGTCATTCATGAAGAACTGCAGCCCACGGGAAAGACTCATGATGCTGAAGTTCATGGAGGACTGTCTGCCATGGGAGGGACCCCAGGCTGGAGCAGGGGCAGAGGGTGAGGAGTCCTCCCCCTGAGGAGGAAGGAGCAGCAAAGACAACAAGTGATGAACTGACCCCAACCTCCATTCCCAGTCCTCCTGCACCACTCAGGGGAAGAAGAGAGAGAGTTTGGGAGTGAAGTTGAGCCCGGAAAGAAGGGAGAAGTGGGGGGAAGGTGTTTTTAAGATTTGATTTTATCTCTGATTTGACTGGTAATAAATTAAACTAATTTCCCCAAGTTGAGTCTGTTTTGCTACCTGGCATCCAGCCAGCGTCAACCCACCACACCCAATTAGTTAGACTCCATAGACTCTTCATTTTTATGTGAAAATTGCATGAGAACTATGAAAAGTATTCGTGCAATGGGCAGATACTGGTAAACAAGAACAATTACCTTGTAGTTCAAACTCATTTCAACATAAAATGAAAGCTTAATTAAATCACCTCCTCTTTTCTCTTGGATGAAGCAATTAGTATGTTCTCCTTCATTACCATATCAAAAAAAACCCTTTTCCTCCACACATGGTGATGGCAGAGGGGAGAATAAAAGTTTCTGTGTGTTTCAGGAGGGAGGTGGGTGCCCTGCTCTGGTGTCCCTTTCCCAGCCCCTTCCCTAGCTTAGGAATGTTGAGATACATGCACAAAAGCCTGTGACAGCTCAAATTCCTAGTTGAAAGGTCCCAAGCACTGATTATCTCAGTTCCTGGATCTCAACTGACCTGAGCTTTATCATCCCCTGTCTCCTGCCACCCAGCATTTGCTCTGCTGCTTCTATCACCAAATCAAATTATGCCCCCACAGCTAAGAAACCTTCAACTAACTCTAAGGCATATAACTGACATTTGAGAGCTAAATAGAAAGGAAAGAAAGTTTAAAAAAAACCAAAAATTGACTTCTGATTTTTCTGCAAACCAAATTGTTGCCTGTATGTTTTTCCACAAAATGATAAATAGTTTAAATTGGAAGAGTTCTCATCAGCTCTCCTGCTCAAAGTATAGTTAACTTTGATTTTAAGATCAAGATGCTGTACTAAGTCCAGCTGATTTTTTTTTAAATCTCCAAGTATAGGCATTCTCTGACCTCTTGTAGCTACCTGTTACACTGTATAGTCACTCTTATTCACAATTTTTTTTGCCTCTTTATATCAGACTCTGAGAATAGATAAGGCATACTCTGGAGCTGATTTAAAAAAAAAACAAACCAAACTGAAAGCGACACAACTGAATAGTTTCATTGCTGTATGAAACAGTTCCTTAAGAGTTACTTAGTACAAATTAAAAATTCAGTATATGCCAAATAAAGGATGGGAACTGTTTTACCACTTTTTTTCCTGACTTACAAAACCTTAAGGAGGCTTCCAAAATTATGAGAAAATGAGATATAACATTTAAGATTGCAGATATACCTAAACCACCTCTCAGAAGAGCAAAGGGGATTTCATTGCTTTGTCTAAAAGGATGCTATACCTTTATCAGCAATGGGGATAGTGTGAATTCTGCTTTCAAAAATCTGTTAAACTAATATTGATGAATGCTTGACCAGACATTCAGTCACATTAAGGACTCTTCTTTTGACTGCTCAGCTCTCTCCGATACTTTTTGTCCTGACATAGTAATCATATCACAGATAGCAGATAGGCAGGCTATACTGCTGTGAAGTAATGGAAAATTACAATTACTTAGCATTAGATAGCAAACAATAGCAATAGAGCAAACATTATCAACACTGAAGCAATCTTCCATTCCTAAGAATAACTGTCTTACAAGAAAATTCTTGTGAGAGCAAGTATTTTGTGATTTACAGCTCATTAGGACCATCTGTAAATTCCTTAAAGTGTGATAAGAATTCAATTACTCACCTTTGTATTTTAAAGACTTAATAAATTATTGCTTCTAAACATTCACAAAATACAAAGGTTAAAATAGAAAATAAAAGTGTGTGCAAAACATAATGAAAAGACATTATAATACAAAGATATTAATTGCCATGATGCTGTTACTAATCCGCACTGCAAAGCCCAATTTTATGTAGAGATTATTTTTAAACATTTGGAAAGTTATGTATAGCTTATCCAGATATTGCTGAGAAATGACTGATTTTGCTAAGAAATTGGAAGTGGTATGACTGTAAATCTGCTCAGACAATTAACTACAACAAGCAGTTCAGAGCAAACATGTTTGTTTTTCTCTTAGGAACGTAAGAATATGACTCACCCTTTTTCACAAACAACCTACAAAGCCTTCAGCGCTGAAGACCTGGGCACTCTGAAAGAACTGGCTATTTTTTCCAAATGGTCGGGTTTTGTGTACATAAATAAGCAGCACAATGCCTACACAACAGCGTAAAAAGGTAAATATTGATGTTTAGTAGATGCAGGGGGCTTTAGCTTCCCCAGCTATGACTAAAGGAAAGAAACACTGAAGTTGATAATGAAGGCCTCATCATTAATGGTAACTGGCAAGTGTCCTCACTGAGCACCAACACTTTTTCAATTACAGATCCGTAATAATCTCTATTTGCACATCTTTATATACACTATAGCATAGGAAAGTTCTTCTGGAAACAAAGTGTTGTGTGATTTTACAGGTTTTTATACTAAGGAGAAGCACAGGGAAAACACAGGCCCATGGCTACGCAGGGCAGGGAAACCGGTCACTAACAACGCTGACAAGGCTGAGGTTCTCTGTACCTTCCTTGTCTCCATCTTTACCGGCACAGCTGGACGTCGGGTCATAGGATCGAGTGGCTGCGACAACGCGTGTGTCGACCCACGTGTCGTGGAGGAAGGGCTGGCCTGCAGGGCCTCTCACAAGGCCTCAACCTACACAAGCCTACAGGCCTGGAGGGAATCCACCCCAGGGCGTTAAGAGAAGTGACTGACACTGTTGCAAGGCCACTGTCCATAATCTTTGAAAAGTCCTAGTGATGAGAGGATGTGCCTGATGACTAGCAGAGTGTAAACGTCATACCCATCGACAAGAAGGGCCTAAAAGATGGCCCAGGAAAAGACAGGCCCATTACTCTTACTTCAGTCCCTGGGAAAGTAATGGAGCCAGGCCTCCTAGGAACTACTACAAACCAAAACATGAAGCAAGTGACAGTGAAAAGCCAGCACGCTTTAACCAAGTGCATATCGTGCCTGACAACCTGATCCCCTTCTACAACAAAGCAACATGTCCGGTCAATAAGTGGAGAGCAGCGAGTATTGCTTACCTGGACTTCATCAAAGCGTTGGACACTGTTTCCCACAGCCTCCTCCCGGACAAACTGGCCAGACACAGACTGGACGGGTGGCCCCTGAGGTGGGCAGGAAGGCGGCTGACAGGCCACGCTCCCGGGGTGGTGATCAGTGGCTCTTACTCAGGTTGGCAACCTCTCACAAGGGGAGTGCCCCAGGCATTGATACTAGGCCCCACACTGCTCAACATCATCAATAACCTGGGCAGCAGGATCGAAAGCACGATGACACTAAACCGGTTGGTATGGTAGACATGTCAGAAGGGAGACCCATCTTACAGAGAGACCTGGACAAGCTGAAGCTGAAAGAGTGGGCAAGCAAGAACTGTACGAAGTTTAACAAAGAAATGCAGAGTCCTGCACCTAGGACAACATAATCCGAGAGCCCAGTATTGGCCAGGATGTGTGCGGCTGGGGAGCAGCCTTGCTGAAAGGCCCCTGGGGGTCCTGGTGGACAAGGAGCTGAAAGTAAGCCAGTGGAGCACTGCCTTAGCAATGAAGGCAAATCAGATCCTGGGTTGCATCTCACAGGGGCACTACTAGCAGAGACAGACACATGATCATCCCATCTACTTAGTGCTTGCCAGGCTGCCCCAGGGAGTACTGTGTCCAGTTCTGGTCCCCACAACTCAAAAAAGTTGTGGACAGACTGGAGAGGGTCCAAAGGAGGGCCATGAAGATGATCAAAGGGCTGGAGAACCTGCCCTATGGAGAAAGACTGAAGGAGTTGGGTCTTTTCTCCCTGAAGAAGAGAAGGCTCAGGGGGAACTTGTCAGTTTTCCAGTACTTAAAGGGCAGCTACAAAGAAGATGGAGGCTCTCTCTTCACAAGGAGTCACATGGAGAAACCAATGGGCAACGGGTAAATGGAGCACTGGGAGAAGTTTCATCTTGGTACAAAAAAGGAAACTTTTAGGTTAAAAAAAATAAAATAAATCACTGGAACAACATCCCCAAGAGATATGGCTTGAGTCCAAATCACTGGAGGTTTTCAAGACATAACTGGACAGGCTGCTAGATAATCTCATCTATGCTCCCTTTTCCATGAAAGGCTGGACCAGACGATCTTTTGAGGTCCCGTTCAGCCTGGGTTGTTCTATGCTCCTATTGTTTATAGTTCTTATGGATCATTTACAATTTCCTTAAAGTTGTACAGGAATTATCCAGTACTATGTTTTCAACATTTAATAAATCAATCCTTACAGTCACTGAGAAAGTACTGTAGGCTATAAACCAGATATCTAATGGAATAAAATTATTATACTAGTTATATAGGGAAACACTTTACATTGTAATGTAAAAAAATATTATCAAGAAACTATGGGTAGTTTGTTCGACTGGCAATGTGATGCTTTTTCTCCAAGGAACTGAAATAGGTCAAATAATGCATTGAATAGAAATGAAGGAAACAAGAAATGCAATTTTAACCCTAAGCTTGTGCATATTTCCTAGGCATGCAATCTAAAATTTATTCACTACTGCATTTATCATTTTGACATCCCTGTGGTTCAGACATGCAAAGTCAGGCTATGAAACATTAACATTATTCTCAGCATTTCCTTTCATAAAGAAACCCATATATCCTACATTATATTTTATTTTTTTAATCTCATTTCCTCACCTTGAATTCTTTTAATTCAGTCTTCCAGAACAGAAAGGGGATAGGCATGAAAAGATAAAGTGTCTTTGCAACAGTTCCTTTATTTTGTACTGCTCTGTTCCTGTGTACAGCTTACCTTGCAAGATTTCTCTTGTTCTCTTTCTCAGGTTAGGAGAACACTTTTCCATGTTTCTGATGTGTCATTGTGAGAAGTGCATGTGGTGCAAATCCCCTTGACCTTACTACCAGCACACAGCAATAAACTGTTCAACTCTACAGGCTAGCATTTTTTAATGCCTCTAATTAGATAAATTACATATAGCTTTATAATTTAAATCCACACTGCTTCAACATAGCAAAGTGTCAGTGAACCGTGGTAAGGAAGAGCCACATAATGAGGTTCTCATATGGGCTACTACAGTTTCAGAAACCAGACTTCAATCAACAGAACCTGGGTTAGGTCTGAGTTTGACTAGACATGTCAAGGGTATCATATCTACTATCACAACATCTATACAATTATTTTGAACATTTCACAGACTAACATAAACATGATCTTTTTCTATTTCATAAATCCCTGGCCTTTGACTCACATTCAAATCAGGTTTAGTTGCATTTCCCTCTAGTCTTGGATTTAAACAAAATTATGAGTTCAGTAACTGTGATTAAAATCTAAGTCATCGTCTAGTAACTAAAACAGATTTTTCAGCTAAATTCTCTGCAATTGAGACTATTACGTTGGTACAAAAGGAGTTTAAAATAGTCGAAACTTCCTGGCTTAGCTTCTTACTATTAGAGAATACACAGCCTTAGTACAATAAACCAATACACAGATAGTCTTGCAAACTGTGAACAAAGGAGAAAAGGGTAGAGATGACATGGAGTTTGCAACTGTAAGGAAAGATGCTTTTTCTAGAGGCACAGTATAATGCACTCTGAAATTTCTCTTAGGACCATGGCCACTATGAACAATATTCAGTCAGGTCTCCTGTTTTTCACTTCAGCTTCCACAATCTTTTCCACTGTAAAGTTGCATTTGGAAGCATGCTGTCTACATCCAGTGTGCTCTATAGCTCTAATTTTATAAGCTGTCAGCATACCCACCCTGAGTAAAGTACCACAGGTCTCTCATCTTATCGACTCCGTGCTTGATTAGCAAGTTTCGTGAGATGTAATTGTTAGCTAAAATCTGCATTTCCCATTGCAGTGTGTTTAATTCATTAATATTAATGTTTTATTAAAAGTTAATATATTTTTTTCTTCCCAGAGTGCAGGTAGTTGACTGGCAGGCAAAAGAAACATGCACACAGCTCTTTATATATAATCTTCTCAGTAGCATTAAAGTATCAGAAACTCAATTAATACAAAAGCTAGCTACCAAAAAGAAGTCTAAACTTATTTGCCTACCACATTTAGTAATCTCTACAGCAGCTATATCCTGCCACAATCATCAGGAGAGGAAATTTAATTCCATCTTCCAATAGTGACAACAAGCTAGTAAACTAAGTCATCACTGTCACTCTGCTATGCATCTTCAAGTTCTGCTAGCTCCTTTCGAGACCTAAGCACGAGAAGTACCCAAAGCACTTAAGCTTAGAGGCTGCACTTATTCAGTGACTATAAAAAACCAACAACAACAAAAAAAACCCACCTCCACTAATATGCTATCATCTACTCCTTTTCTAACAA
The DNA here is from genome assembly GCF_000690535.1 of Cariama cristata. NCBI lineage: Eukaryota > Metazoa > Chordata > Aves > Cariamiformes > Cariamidae > Cariama > Cariama cristata. Next base: position 25,799 of record NW_009609915.1, read on the forward strand.
TTCCTTACTTATAAATATACACAGAGATTATAACATTGTACATGCACATAGAGGTTAAAAAAAAAAAAAAAAAAAAAGCAGCACTGACTGTCACAGAGTTTTGATTACCATTAGCTATAAAACTTATATTTCACTTCCATGCACGCATGGTATAAGAGCATGGCACCCTGATTTGCTGGTAGCATTGCATCCGACCACCAATTCTAGCTGCCAGAGCATTTTGAGATTATGGTTATTTCTGGGTATCATATCTTTCATCCTTAATCAGTTTTGAGAAACAGAAGTATTATTGCAGGCAAGCATAGTGCTGTGCAGTAAACATACTCTCTCTCAGCTTACATACAGGCAGTATAATCTGCTTGTTTTGGTATGAGCGATGATTTTTTGGTTTTAGATAACCCAGTCAGCGTTTACAGTGCACCCTTCAAAAAAATAGTTGTGATAGCTATGATTAAAAGAATTCCAGTAATTATTTAACTCCACTGAAGATAATGAACAAAAAATGCGCTTGAGAACTAATACTAACTAGAACTTTAAAGTTCTTAAAAATATTCAGGTTAATTTTCTATTCATTAACGGCTAAATAAATTTTACAGGTCTTATGCTTTGTCGTGTCCCCCCCCTTTTTTTTTTTTAGGAAATATATTATGTATTCTTTTTAATTAAAGTTTAAAAAAATCCCAACAATTCGTATTTCATGTACCTGATAAAGCAGTGTAATTGAGAGAAAATAAATGAAATAGCCAGTTTTTCCTTTCATTGTTGTACAGGTTCAGAAAACACAAGGTCTGCAGGCTGGGCTTCTAGCAGTATAAATTCCAACGCTACGGAAACCTCAATCTTCATTCACACTTAAGTTACAATGAAAACAGCATGACAGAACAAAGTGACCACTACTACTTGCATGTCAAAAAGGGTAAAATCACTGTTAAAATAGCATCAACAAATTTGCACTGTTGTGGTATTTTATGAAATTCACTAGTTTCCCTTATTTCGTATTAGGAAAGAAGAGGAATGAAACATCTGTAGCAGCCTCTCTTCTCGCTCTGAGAAGCATTAAGATGCAGTCTCACTCTTCTGTTCTTTCACTCTACAATTAATTGGTTTAGATAATACAGACTAAGCACAATTGCAGCAAGCATTTTTCAGTAAAACCGTCTTTGCAAGAAACTAGCCTTGAAGTGGAAAACAAAGGTACTCCTTAGCTTACCCACACTTCTGAATCAAATACATGTTAACCTAGGCATCCACCAATGTTAGTACAGAACATGAGATTACACATATTGAAGTTGCATCCTTGTTTTATTACTCAGATTAATTCAGTATATAATTGAAACTGAAATGATATCTTCTACCTTTACACATGAGAAATTCGGGCAATATCACATGCACTTTGTGCCTCACCGTACCAGTCTGATGGCTGCAAAGCAGTCAGCTTTCCACAGCTAAACAAAACAGTTTGAGGTTCAACAAATCAGCAGTGTTGGCATCTGATATAACTAAAGTAAGGGGGAGGAGAGTAGTTGTGAGATGGCACTGACAACTTCATTTCCACTTCTGTGCAAATTAAATGTAGGCTGGGGCACAGAAATGGAACATAATTAGGCATAAAAAGTAGGGACTGTAGGCTCTGGTTGACTGAAGATATTAGTACAGTAAAGAAAAAGACAATTAAACTAGTAGTTTAACTTACAAACTGCAGCATTAATAATGCTTATAGAACTACAAGATAATAGCAATGTAAGTCTAGTTCTGGAAATGCAACATTGAACACCTCCAACGGTAGCCTAATTCCATTTTACAGTCTCTCCATTGGAAAATGCATTGTTTTCACTACTCTAGTGCCACTACATTGGAGAAAAACGTACACAGAAGCAACAGCTGTGATCACTGAAATACGAGCACATACTACGGGCAATTAACAGCTGAATAACAAAGGTAACAGAAAAAGTGCATCATGCTCTTTCGATAGTTTCTAATTCTTCTTTAATGCTAATATATACATCATATGTAGCCACAACTGAATAACGTTTCTAACTTACATGACTTACACATCTTCCAATCTGCTAACCAGAAAAATAAGCACAATATTTCACAATCATCTATTGTGTTAGGTTCTTTTTAATGACATTTTATAACAAGTAGGAGATTTATTGTCTACTCAGAAGCTGCCCAATAGGCAGCAAACATACCATTGCTGCAGCTGTCTCCAAATTTGACATGTTACAAAGCTGACTCAGACAGCGATTTTGTGCCAGAAGATTTTTGGCGGTAACAGCAAAAATCCTAGTAATATCCTCTCTGGAGAGCACAATTGCTATTCTTGGAAGTGTGGAAAAGGCCAAGAAAAAAAAAAAAATAAATCAGCTGATAAATCAAATAAGCTGGTTCCAAAATGCTTCAGTAATCATTGTCAGAAGTCCACAGGAGATGAACCCTAATGCTAATCAATTCCTCTAACAGTATCCCATTTCAAGTTTGTGGAAAGAAGTCCAGACACTTGCTCATTATAGTATTTCTCTCCCTCCCTTTCCAATGAACGATTACTTTCCCACTTTGTTTCCCCAGCCATGTTGTTTTTTAAATAATTTTCATGTAGCGTTGCCCAGGTCACACACAGAAACACTTAAATATTTGAGGCTTTAAATGATGGGTAAAGTGGATTCAAACAGTGGTTCTTTACAGCAATGTATCATCTAGCTCGTACAGGTTCAAGATTAGTGCTCAACTGGGAGAGACAAGAGACAAATGCCTGCCCTAACCAAGATGCATTTGTTTCTCAGCCATTCCCAAGGGAACTTGAAGATCATTTCCTTTACAAACCATCTGCCCTACTGTTCTCCTACGTAAATCTTCCCAAGGTAAAGACTGCTTTATTTATGCAAGTTCTGATCAAGGATAACAGGAATGGTTGTGGAATGAGAGAGTCAGGGACAGAAGAGATGAAGACGACACACAAAAAAAAAAACCCCAACCAACCAAAAAACCACAGATGCTAATGCATAATTTCTCCAAATTTGTATGACAGAGTAGTAGATTTTAAAAGCAACATAAAATACAAGGAAGGAGAAGGAAAGTAATAAACAAGCCTAAAACAAAAACCGATGAAAATTCAGGATGCCCAAAGAAAACCTGCTCACACAAACAGGTAGTAAGTCTCTTCAGGAAAGAAACACCGAGAACTTAAAAAAAAAAAAAACCAAAACACCTAACATCTCCATGTAAGCCTACATTTTATACAGCAGAGATGTAACTTGGATTACCTCAAGACTGCAGAGGTATAAATCATTAAATAGTGGACTACACTAAGTTTTTAAATAGCAGGTATATCTTTAGAAATCTAATATTTATTCACAGATTTTATCCATTTGTATCTATATACAAATATACTTTCATAATTCAGTTGAGGCTTCCACTTTTACCACAGTTTAAAGCAGATTAAGTGTACCACTGCCTTCTCTCCAATTAGACTTACCTATGAAACCATTTAAATATGAAACCAAATTTACTAATGTCACTTGTTAAAAGGGGAAAAGTCTCAAACAGCTAAGCCTGGTTTGGAAGTACTCATTCAGATTGAAATTACAAGGTGGTTCATTCTGAACCTGGGATTTTATTGATTTTTTTTTTTTTTTTTTAAAGGAGTTATTTTTGCATTGCCTCAGTATTCAGGGGTTTTTTTGCCAACAGTAAATTTAGACTGAATGCAATCAGAAGCAGCAGATGACGTATGATGGTTTGGACCTAATTAAAACCTGAGCAAAAGCTTGGAAAACTTGGGGGTACGGAGAAACAAAGCACACAATCAGAAGTTCTCTGGCACGTAGGCAAGTGAAAAATCTTTGCCTTCAATAGTATGTTGGATTGAATTAGCCATCTTTTGCATAGGAAAAAGCTTTGTTAGTGCAAAAGTTGTTTAAACAGATCCAACGCCAGCCTCCTTGAACAGTCACTGGCATGAGTAAGACACACATATATCCACACCTAGGAGAAGGATAGAGTCAGAATTTCTTTTTTCCAAGCTGATCTCATTTTTGCTGCAACAGCCTCTGCGGGGCACTGGAAGTTGGAGTAAGCTAGAACAAGCTAGAACAATTTTCAGATTATCTAGTTTGCATGAGCAATGTGGCTGGCATCTGGTGGCACTAAAAATAAATATATATTTTTTAAAAAAAAAATCAATCCTGAGATAGTAGAATTAATGTTTCACATCCCTTTTGGCAGCTTGTATCTCTCCATTTGCCAGCTACTCTATTCTCTTTCTGTTTTCTCCAGTTGAGTATGTTTCATGGTTATTCAGTAGATTTATGCATTTTCTTATGCTGTTGCCTTAGTAATGTCAGACATCCAAGATGATAGTTTCTGCTAGCTAATTCCTTACCTACTAGATGACAAGGACTTCAAAGACAAAACTATCATCTTGAGTCTTTATCATCCAACTTTCCCCCCTGCACCTACCCTGCATGTAGAGTTTGAGGTGGCAACTTGATAGCAAAGCAAGACCCAGAGCACATCAGTTCCTGCAAATCCTGTCAGTGCAGATGGGCTGCTGGAATTCAGTATCAAGACACAAAAGGAACGGTACGCCCTGTCATGCACTTAATCAAAAGGCTAGTAGACTTACCTATGAGTACACGTGCAATATGGATATTACTGAAAATCTCTGCATATTTTAGTGGTATATCAAAACTCAAATCAGAAGGAAGTGGCTTTTGAGTACCAAGATCTAAACCACATCTGAACTGACTATTTAAAAATGAAAAGTTTACAGAATGACCAAAAGCCAGTATGGAAGAAAATGAAGGTTTTCAGACATCCTCTACGTCTGGACAAAGTTTCAGCAGATATCAGAAAAGTCCACAGATCCGTCTTGTCCATGTTGGACACACTTTGGCTACTTAGATCAATATCTGAGCGTTGCTAATATTTGGAATGTTCCAAGAAACATTTTTAAAATGTTTGCATCCATAGTTAACATGGCCAATTAGCATTGCTAATGATTGTTTCAGAAAATAAATAGATCACTGATGCTGTATTTTTCCACGCCAACACAATTGCACATGCCTCATGAGACCGTGGGTCTAAGAAATCTCGCTTCATACAGCACTTTTCAGTTCAGAACCTGCAGTGTCCTTCCACATGCAGCAATGCAAGGTAACAACTGCTGGAGATTTTCCCAGGCTCACACTTCACTATAGCATTATCCACAGATGCAAGATTTCTGAGGAGAGCAAACAACGAGGCAAACAGCTGAAAGCTTGTACATTTATAAAATTTTGGCTGAAATTCAGCCTTCTAACAGCTGCAGCCACGTTCATGACATTTTGAAAAAATCTGAACTTCATTCCTACAAAGATTTGCTTTTGTATGCAAGTTTTTTCTGCCCTATTTTAGGACTCAGAAAGGACTCATCACTTCACATCTCTCTCAGGGTGAAGCTTAATTTTTAATGAATTGTAATTAAGAACTGAAGCACCACCCTCAGTCCACCCCCGCATGGCTTACAACTCCAGCAACAATCTCTTCACTATTCCCTTTCCTCCCTCTGCAGCACCGGAGACATAATGTACATAGCGTAGGACCCTCCCATCCCTTCACAGAATTAGACAGATGAATAAACTGGGACCAAATCAGGAAGCAATTCAGATTATGGCATTATTTCAAAAGCTGTGTACTTTGAACATTCCTTGAAATGCCAGCAGAAATCTGAAGATCAGTAATTTTGCCAGTTTTTATATCTGGGACAAATTTTACATAGCGAGAGCTTTCAAGAGTTGAGGGTTTAGCATTCTGAGCCATCCTAAAAAACAGAGTATAGCAAAATCCAGGACACAATCTGTGCTAAAACCAAGAACAGTTAGAAGTCTCACATTGTAGTTGTTAATATTCTCCACATTGCTGTGAATTATATTTGATATTATTTGCCTAGAGCCAGAGCTATGCAAAATACTTCACAAAAGGCAAGAAATCAAGATTTACTCTTAGTAAATTTGTCTCTCCAGTTTAGGAAAAACTACACCACCACGTAGAGGTTCACAAACTGTAGAGGACTACTTAGGTAGTCTTCCCCTCTCATTTTTATTTGAGTTGTCCTTACAGATGGCCTTTAACAAAGGATTTATAATCCAATACTTACATATTCAGTCATTTCAAACATCTAAGCTTTTAGTACTATATTCATAATTATGACATATCAATGAATAAACAAAACAAAAGACCATCTTTATTTTTTCCTACAGATCCACAAAAGAATTTAATCTTCTCCTCCTCCTCAGTCTCTAATTTCAGTACTTCCATACTGCTTTCTTCTGGGCTTGTTGACAGACACACACGCACTTCTCAACTCCATTCTGCACTGGAGGTGTCTAATTCCAAGATATACTTCATTGGTTTACATTTGTTATTGATTCTCCTTCTCATATAATTATGGTATACACAAATCTATACATACACAAACACTGCTGCACAGTAGTTTCACTAGAACAGATGCTAGAGCTAATATTATATATTAGCTGTCTGCAACAGTGCGAAAATTTAGGCTGGTGGGTGCTTCTATCTATGTCTGATGGTTTATGGAGCCATGCAGGTGCCATCAGTAATAACTTTTGACTCCTGACAGTCATCTGCAGGATTTGTGCTTGATAAACTAAAGCTTACGCATATGCACTCTGGCTTGCTTGCTTATGAACACATCAGTTGCTTGGGACAAGATTTATGGGGTGGATTGCTGGTAAACAACTTTGGCATCTCATTTCAGTTTTATCTCGGGAGACACAATAACATGAGAAAGACTAAAGAATTATTTGGTGCTTCAGCTAGTATTTTAAAACTAATATACAACACCTCCCCCGCCCCAGGGCTTTGGGTACCTCTGGCAACGTTAGTAATTCAAGAACTACAAGTTCACTTTAGATAGAGGTACTAGAAAAAACAGCAAAAAGCTACTTCATTATTTTCAATCCCAACAATAAATACAGTATGTTCAAGGCTTCAGCACATTAGTTAATGATCTTAAGTCTTTCTAATTATATGAAACATTTTGAGATCCACTGTTTGTCACAGACAATGTTCTCTGGGTTTATTTGCTATGATCTAAACTTTCATATTCAAGCAATGTGTATAAAACACTGTTGACAGTAGTCAACATGCTAAGCTTGTTTTAATTTAACCAGAGAATGTGAACTGCTGTATAGATAGCACTACAGAAAATTTTATTCCACTAGACTCAAGTTCAGTTAGATATTCACTAGGGAAAAAACATCTTGAATAAATCTCCATATCATCACTGCTCCTTGGCCTCATTGATACGCTACAGGACTATGAAGGGAGTGGAAAGAATATAAAAAGAAAAATCACTCTTTTCAGCACAAGTCTGTTTAGAAAGGTATGAATTTAAGTAGCATAATTTCCCTGCCTTCTCCACCTTTGTTTTGCCCTTAGTTTTATGGAAAGCCTTCAAAATGGTAAAGATAGGAACTGGTCTTTGAATACATCTTTTGTTGAAATAGAAGTCTCTGTAAACTCAAAACTAAACTCTCTCCATCCCAGAGTCCTAAAAAAAAAAAAAAAAGAAGGAATCAAAGTCTCAATAATGTGCAGAACACAAAGCAGCCCACAATTAGGGGGGTAGGGTGAGAAAGTTTAGCCTATTTTGGAAGAACAGGTTTCCAAAAGTGCTCTTTTTGCTCAAATGCTCAAAAAGGATCACTCTTGAACAGTAGGTTCCAGCCAAACTCCTGCCTAGACCACTCCAAGCACAGCAGTGACAGCGATTCCTGGCAACCCCCAGCACAATTAACAGAATCACAACAAAAAGTGGTGTCCATCCCCCTCTTTCTTCAAGAAAGTAAACAGAGACAGACTTTGTCCTGAAAAAAAGTAATCTAAATCAAAAGAAAGATGAGAAAAGTATTATTAACCTTCAACAGAAATACAAGTGAGCCACAGAGAAACTCTGTGATTCACTGGATGCGACACACAGTGTTTATAGCAGAGCTAGGAAATAAAACAAGAATACCTGAACCATTCTAGATCTGCTGTCTCATAAATGTAATTTTCATTTTCACCAAAGCTTTAATAAATGAGAATGCCCATCCCAAACACCAGACCTTCACAATACTTAGTTGTAGTTGAAGCTCTTTAAAACGCAAAAGTAAACGTTAGAGATCTGTCAGCTTTTTCTCATCCTAAACCACAGAAAAAAAAGTCACAGAATCATCAAAGTCGGAAGGGACCTTGGGAGGTTAGCTAGTCCAGCATCCCAACTCAAAGCTTCGTCAAATACTGAATTTAGATTGGGTTGCTCAAGGCTTTGTCCTGAATAGTCTTGAAAACCTTGAAAGAATTGTGTATTTAAAATGAAAATTGTATGAAATATATCAAGGAGAAAATATCCTGAAGAGATATCCTATGAGGCATTTTGAAGAAAGCAGATATGTTCGTTCTGATCATAGATGATACTATTTCACATTACCTCTTTAAAATAGCTGACCTGGCTTGGCTGTGCAGCAAGCGAGGGTAACACGACGCCAAAAAGGCAACACAGAACATCAAATGATAAACCCAACCTGTCTGTCCTCAGGTATCATTTTTAATTTCAATTTCTGTGTTTAAAATACAAAAAAACCCCTCACCCCTGAACCAAAATAGCTCATATCAACTCTGTGTGTCTGAATACTCATATGTGCACCCCTTGTCCCATGCTTGGGAAAACAATGTTACCACATTCATACAACACAGTAAGGTTTTCCAACCATTCAGTTTGGAAGTATCTGGAAAAGCAACTAGTTGAAAAAATGATAACTAAGGCACAGAGTACTTTAAGGAAATTATTATGAAATAATAGTTTAAGATAAATGAGTATAGATAGACTTAATGTAACATATTCAAGATGATGTATTTTGTAATATTTTGGGAGGCAAAGTTTTTCTACTACAAGACCTGTATCATTATTCTTTCTTCCTTTCTATACCAAAACAAAGTAAAAAGTATTGTTTTAAAAAAATAACACAAATCAATATTTTAAGAGAAATTTCTGAGAAGTATGTTGTTGAGATAACTCAATGTAATGGTGGTAAATCGTAAATCTTAAAACAAGTTACACATTTATTTCGGAGAATACTCTCTAGCAATCATTGTCATTTATGCCTTTTAAAGAGCACACAATGTTGCCTGCGTAAACATTATTTTGTGACTCTGATTGGTTTCAATAAAGTAATTTTTCCAGGCAGAACATCTAAATTACCACATATTGAAAACCATAATGTCTTACACCCATCTGGTTTGGATTTGTGAAGTGGATTGTTGTTCACACATTTTCACCTGCATGGAATAAAACTGTGTTGATGAAGCAGTAAATATTTGTTTATTGGACACAATGAAAGATGAATTCTGTGCACAGGCCACCATTAATTACTACAGGTACTCTGCCAAATATTTACTTAAAAAAAATCAACAAACCAATCAAACAAAACAGAACACACTCGCATAGAGACCCACGGAGTTCAAGCGCACAACCCAGCATCTTGCCTCACATGAGACAGCCTTTTTGGTTACCATCTGCAACTGAAGTATCCTCTTGCTTTTTTGACATCTGTTACGCTAGCTTTCATGCACCTGAAATGAAACCTATTCCTGTTTTCCGTCTGATATGTTGCAGGGTGTGCTGAGCAGCTATGACACATATTGAGGTCCCAGTTTACAGAGTTGCAAAACAGCTTTGCCAAATCCCTGGACAAGAAATGCTTTGTAATTCAGTTAAAAAAACCAAACCAACCAACCCAGTCAGTAAACCCAGCTCACCCACAAAACCAACCCCCCTAGCTCAAGAGAAAAATAAGAAATTTAATCAGAAGATATGCAACAAGGTTACACGGTAATAAAAGAGTTAAGTGGGGTGAAAAAAAAAGTAAGAAAACCTCAAACTCTTAAATTCTTTTCACTAAACCAAAAAAGGAACATTTTCTTGCTCCTCCTCTTAGCCAGCTGGCATGCTATCTTCTCCAGACAATGCAGAAGCCCTAGTTTCCTTTTCTGTATCTCTAGGTTATCTGTCTTTACACTATGCATATGACACAGATCAGAATCTCTAACAGAGAATGAGCCCACTGCTGAGCTTTCAAAGATTGCTGTACATCAGTCTAGTCTTGATTTAAATTGCTGATTAATTAGGCTAGGCTTAATTCAAGGCATCTAGAGATGACAGTGAGTTACAAAAAGCAATTAACTTGATTCATCTAGTCTGGGAAACCTTACAGTCCAATCTTTAGTTAAGTATCATGCCTACAGATTAGGTTACCTGCATGAACAGTACTGTTGATTTCACATACTTAAAATCAGGAGTACATTGGCAACTCAGGGTTTAGGCGTCCATCTCTTTAGGACAGGCTTTTACAATATACTAGACTGTGGAGTATGGCACAGAGACGTCAGCACTGCAGTAACAGCAGGCAAGTGTGTTACTGTGTCCCCTGTTTGCCTGGATTTCAGAGGACGCAAGTCTCTCAGAAACCCACAGCAAGAGCACCTTGGGTGTCCACTCAAGTTAGGAAACAAGTACTTTGAAAACTATCCACTGTCTGAAAACCATTCATATGGAAAGTCGATGCCCTGCACATCCGAAACAAAGGTGATTATTTAGGAACTTTGGTTTCCATATGTTCATTTAAATGCTCTTATTTTAAAAAGAAAAACATGTGACATTCTATTCCAGTGCATCTGTACAGTCACTGATTCATCTAATCAGTCTGCTCTTGTGCAGACTGATTTACTAAGTAGTTGCAAGTACCTCTTAAATTGTTTTACTGAATTATTCCATGGCAGTTACATGAGGACGAGCTGCCATTTATCCCCTGTCCAAAGGCAGAACTCCTGAAAGTGTCACTTCTGTTGGGCCATGTCCTAACTTTCATTGACGTACCTTCAGCACCGAAGTCTTAACCCTAAAAGGTCTCTGGATTTGGGGAACAGGACTGACTTTCCAGTGTGTTAATATTGGTGGTATGGAAAAAGGGTGAAGAAGAATCCACATCAGTGTTCCTAAAATTAGCTAGTCCTGATCTAGCATTCTGGCCTTCACATGACCAATATTCAGAGAAGTTTCTGAAAGACAAAAAATATAATTAAGTTATATTGGTATTCACATTTAGATCACATTTACTGCTATTGCTGCTCCTTGATATTGGCATCTCTTCATCTGTTTGCCGCCTGTGGATTTACACATTCAAGAGAAGCTAACTCGGGGATCTCTGCAGCAGCCTCCGCTGTAGACTATTCACAGGTTTGAAGATTCATGGGAAGGCTGTGGAACAGATTAAACTGTTACAGGGGCTGAGTCCAGCCTATAGACGATGCCTCTGACTCCACATGTTTACACCACAGTGACTGCGATGAGTTCTAAACTAATTAGTACATGTTCTGCTGGCAACATATACTCAGAAGCATGAAGCTCTGGTCAACTAAGTGTGAAAATGTTTACTCAGTTCTCAGGTTACTGCAGCATGTGATGAGCTACTGTGGTTAAGAGCAAGCTGTATATGCAAACTAGTTGAAGTCATTACTGCTGTCATCTGCTGTGAGAAGATAGCAAGCCTGATTTCAATCAGCATTTTTTAGATGCAAGTCGTTCACATTGCATACCTACAATTTCTAATGATAATCAAGAAGCGTTTTAGCGTACAACCTTCTTTCCCTCCTCCTCAAGAGTTGTAATCTAGAAGAGATTAAAAATAGCAGGAACTGTGCAAGGCTTCTGCCTTGTTCAAGGCTGCAGAGCAAATCAGTGAGATGTGCACTTATCTCATGGGACACCCAGCCCAGCACACAAGCATCATATGCTGGTTTGAATTAACGGAGTTAAGATCCCACGTTTCAACATGATATCTGCTCACTGATTATGTTCTTTATGTTTGGTTGGAAATAATGAAAGGAAGAAAAACAACACCCAAACAACACTTTAAAAAAAAAAAAAGCATGAATTTTTATGTCCATGCTCATTCATATGGATTTGTTGTTGCAGTTATTACTTTTGTACCAACATGGCTCTGAATTCTAACTAGTTTGGAGTAAAGACAGAATTAGTGTACATCTGTACAACAGTACTAGTATCCTTTCCACTGCAATTAGGATTTCAGTTTGTGATATACAATACTTTGAGAATATTTAATGAGCTTTAGAGTCATAAGTTTGAGTGAGATAGTAAGTAGTTTAATTGAAATACAGTGTTTATGCTCCTTAGTACTTAGCAGCCTGGCATACAGATACTTTAAATATAGTGCTAACAGTTGTTGTCTTAAAGTGGTCATGTTAGTAGTATATAAAGAAATGTGGTAAATAATACACTGGTTTGCCTGTAGCTGTGAGCACGATTTTTGAGGGCCAAAGTCATTTGAATGGCTTGACAATATGTTTTAGTCTAACTAGAGTTTGAATGGCAAGTAAATGGTAGGGCTTGCCCTTATTTCTATGAAACAATTATATAATGGAGATCTTTCAACTTCACATTCTTCAACAAGAAAACAACTATGGCTTCTTATATTCATAACAGAAGAATTTTTACACATAATATTTTAAGAATTCACTGTTCCAGAAATTGAATCACTCTTCATGAAATAAAAGCAATAAACTGGTATCACCCAACATTTAATGAAATGTGAGACAATTGCAACAGTCAGTAAAAGAAGTGCATGACTGCAGGCAAGTGATACTCAGTTCATACTTGCTAGTTTAGCATAATATCGTAACAAAATGCTATGCATCAAAACCACTGATTTGGGGGTTTTGTTGTTGGTTTGTTTCTTTGCATTTTTAGAGGTTCAGATTTTTGTACTTTGTTTTATATTTGAGTAATTCAGATAAACTATCACTCTGACTCTGAGAGCAACACTTAAAAATACAATACAAAACCAACCTATTCCATGAACACTAGACACCTACCGAGATAATATTCTTTGAAATAGATAATGCCAGTTCACATAATGTTAACACTTCCACATCAGGCAATATCCAAATGGTAGGTTTTGAAAGGCACTCAGTATGCCTAAAATTCATTTCCACTATTCAAAAGAACTTTTTTTTCCCTCAGAAAGCAGCTAATACGTTCCTTTTGAAAACCCTGGCTCAAGTCCCTGTTACTAGGTAGATGAATTTAGAAGTTAATTGCTCTCACTACATATAACTGAGTTTTAAATAGTTTTTTGGGATCAAAAACTTGGTCAAAAAATGCACTTGGGTGTATATGCTTAATGGTTAAGCAAGCACTTCCATAATGATTGCTCCCCAGGAGCTGCATACATGGCTGAAAATAAAACCGAATTCTGTATTATCTACTTGGAAATAGTAGCTCCTTCATATTAGACATATGAGATGAAGGAAGCTTTCCCTAAAAAGCTAGTGTGTTGAGCTGAAAGTCTCCCAAGCTTTTTTTGGACTTATTCAGACTGTAACCCATTTTACAGATAAAATTAAGTTTCAGTCAGCCAGACTTGCAGATGTGTGTTTCTAAGCCAAAAATTTGTTACAAGAATTCCTAATAAAAGTCAGTAACTTAGACTGGCTAGCAGCATGACACAGCTTTAACTTCACTGCATAGTGAGCTGGGGGTCATTAGCACTATTCTGCCGACAGCCTGAGGGTGACTGGCTATTACAACAGTACATCTTTATGCACATATATGGCCACAGACCATTATACAGTGCATCTGCTGTTCTAACACCACACAATTATCAATCCTGTGCACGTTCAGCAATACTTCTGAACATACATAGGTGTTTTGATTGTGCAGCACCACGGTGCTCTTTGCTATACAAAGCATAATGGTATGGATTAAATTAGGAAATTAGACGTGAGAAGCCCCATGGAACTCCAGACATTATCCATAGCCTTAAATGCCCATTTAAGAGCATAGAACAGGTGCTGTGATAATTCTCTAACTCTTAAGAAAATACATATGCACATGAGTACTCCCACTGACTTAATTCTGAACACTCATCTAAAAGCTTCTTCATATGACTAAGATCTGAATAAATATATAAGCCCATAAATTAGTTCAACGTGAAGTATAACTAAGATACATGTTGCAACAGTCATATAACTTCATTGAGGTTTAAGATTCACTGTTGAGATCTCTTGTTGTCAAATCTCTCGTAACTCAACTGAAGTCATGTATAAATCAGCTAGGAAAGTAGCTATAATCATTAAGGAAAACCTGGTCTCTCTAACTTTGTCTTAAAAACCCTAGATCTTTATAAAAGCAAATTTATGAGAAGAGTTATAGCCTCCTGATGTATAATATGAAAAAAAAAGAAAAACTAAACAAATCAAGAAATTGCTGAAAATCTATGCAAAAAAAAAAAGAATACAGACCATAATATTCACACTAAAGTAATTTTGCTGACTGGACACCTATTTGACAATACTTAACTGGTTGTTAGGGTTCTAACCCTTGTAAGAAGGCTGGTTAAAGAAATTCCAAATCTATTTTAAAAGGAAAGATTAAGTTTTTTCCCAGAGTTTTCCCACTTGTAAAATCAAAATAGTGTACTTAGATTTAGGTCAGTTTGTGCTGGATTCGACTACTTCACTGTGCTACTCCAAATATCTTAGATCACTGTAAATATATGCCTGTTTGCAAAATACTTGTCTAGATGTTTTACAGCCCCCCTCTCCTCCACAGGACCTGCGCCTCTTCACTCAGAGGCATCCACTCAACAATTGCTTATTCACTGCACAGCTCTGTGTCCCTTTGCTTTCCCTCAATGCTTTCAAACGTTGCTGGCAAAGTCCCTTCCTGTCAAGGCCTGGTTAGTAGACCATTTCTTATCTTCTGTTACAAAGGCACGGCCTGAGCGATCCATACACACAGACACCACTACTCAGCTCTGTTTGTTTGGGAACATAGCCAAACAGCTGACGAGGCAGAAAGAAAAACCCACAATCATCAGCTGGTGCAAAATGTAGGAGCTACTTGCTCAGTAACACAGGCCATTCTAAAGCCAGTGCAACTCTTCTGTTGCAAGCAGGTCTTCACTCAAGTAGTGAATCAGAGCCTGCCTGACTTTCTATACCCTGCAGAGAACTACCCTGAGTTAGCAGAGCAATTGCCTCACCAGCTACTCTGCTGACTTCCCAGCACTCTACCAGAACAATGAAAAAGTTACCCAATTGCAGGAAACTTATGCGAAAGGTCACTTGAAAGTGTTTATTAGCTAATAAACATAATGACATAATGATGGGGGAGGGAAATGGTTAAATTAATTCCTTTGACTTAGCTTCTCCACATCACCTACAAACAGGAAAGGAATCTGACAATTTATAAAAGTAGTCAGTTTCATTGCACATATACTTGATTAGTGAAAAGAAACTGATAGCTTTCTAGGCAAAACAGATCTGCAGCTAATGCCATAAGAAAGCATGCAGTTGTGACTCTGAATTTGAGACTGATTCATTAGAGTTGAAAACGTTCTTGGAAGGTCCAACCTTCTGCTTAAACAGGGACAGCACTGAACTTCATCAGGTTGCTCAGGGCTTGCTTTGAGTGCATCTCAAAAACCTCCCATGAGAGAGAATCCACAGCCTCCCTGACAACCTGTTCCAATTCTTAGCCACCTTCAAAGTATTTTCCTTATATGACATCATAACCTTCCTGTTAATGTTTCTGACCACCATATCTTGTTCTCCTGCTGTGCACATCTACCAGGGGTTAAGTCCATCCCAAACACAGGACTTTGCATTTCTCCTAACTGAATTTCATAAGATTCCTTTTGACTCATTCCTTCGGCCAGTCTAGGTCCCAGTCAAGGAACAGTGACAAAGTTAGTATCTGAAGGTACAGACAGCAGGATAAGACATAGAGAAGAATCAGAATTAGACAACTTTGGAATACAGTCTTTGAAGGTCCAACTTAATGGCTAAGGTGTATGATTTTTCATAAATATAAAAGGATTTTCAAGAATTAATACGCTTCTATTACAGCTAGACAGTAGGGGAAAAAAATTCTAATGGTAAAGACAGGCTACTGGAACAGATTACTCAAGGAGGAGGCAATGACACCTTCATCAGACTAGATGATCTTTTGATTGCTACATTATTCTGTTATTTAAATAAAGTGCATATAAAGTAATCATAGGAATAGGAAAAATATTGTATTTCGCTTTAAAAAGAAATGTGTAATCAAAACCTTCAACAATTTCATTTAGAAAGCATTTTCTCAGTACAAGACAGACATTGAGGTGCTGGAGCACATCCAAAGAAATGCAACGAAGGTGGTGAAGAGTCTGGAGCACAAGTCTGATGGGGAGCGGCTGAGGGAACTCGAGTTATTCAGCCTGGAGAAGAAGAGGCTGAGGGAGACCTTATCGCTCTCTACAACTGCCTGAAAGGAGGTTGTAGCCAGGTGGGGGTTGGCCTTTTCTCCCAAATAACAAGCAATAGGACAAAAGGAAATGACCTCAAGTTAGACTGGATATTAGGAAAAATTTCTTCACTGAAAGGGTTGCCAAGCTGAACAGGCTGCCCAGGGAGGTGGTGGAGTCACCATCCCTGGAGGTATTTAAAAGACATGTAGATGTGGTGCTTAGGGATATGGTTCAGTGGTGGACTTGGCAGTGCTAGTTCACAGTTGGACTCAATGATCTTAAAGGTCTTTTCCAACCTAAACCATTCCATGATTTCCAAAGGGTTTTTTGTTGTTTTTTTTTCTTTTTGTTGATTGTTTGTTTCCCCCCACCCCCCCAATGGTTTGCAGTGAGTTTGTCCCCTTACCTCATCAGAGCAATAATCTCTGGGTAGAGCATCTGAAATAAGCATCAATGTGGCAAGGCTGCCTTACACTAACACTGTTGCTAATTTAACTGAATTAAAAAAAAAATTACTTCCAAAATTTAAGCCTATTCACTTTACTTTCCAGAACAAAACACAATGAAAATCTAGAAACACTTCTTAATATATCCATTTTGACAATCTGAATGGGATACACTATTTCTTTTCCAACCTATTCTCTTTAACTGAGGTCTTTATTGATTATTTTTACCAATTAGAAAATCCATTAGCAAATTATTTCTTCAAACTCATAAGTGAAATAAATTCAAGTGTAAATATGTTTTTAAATATTCATCAAACTATTTTTTCAGATGTTACAGAGAGTATAAATACTTGCCTATATTTTTACTTTTATCCTATATAGTGACTATACGTTACTGCTTTTGGAGAATTTATGGAATAAACAAACAAATCTGCATGGAAGCCAAAAAAGGTCTAGAGATAATCAGTGAGCAATGTGTGATGAACAGTCAGCTTGTAAAAGCTGCAGTCTGACAGCGTTCTTTTCAAACACCTGCAGGTATTATTTAAGCTATACTATGTTTACCTAGAAAGAACTCACCCAAAACCGTGACAATCTTAGCCTTTGAAATTGTAGTGAGGCCTAAAAGGAGCCTTTGATTTGCCTTTCATCCAAGCTAACACTAGCATAAGAATTGGACTGTGTGTTGGACTAGATGATCTCCAGAGGTCCCTTCCAATCCTGATGATTCTGTGATTCTGTAATTACACATGGGGGAAAACTTTTCATTCTTGCTTCGACAGGAAACTAATGCTGCCCTCAAACGTACGGAAAATATGACACACTGTGCTGGTCTTTCTGAATTCATTTTTTAACAACGCAGTGTGTAGCAGGATGAATCCATGTGTTCTTGAACACCAGCAAGCGTCACATGTGGCTTGACGAGCAAGTTTGGCTAACATGCCGCACAGTGACTTCAACAAACCTGAGACGATTGGCATGGCATGATTTACCTGCTGGCTCTGTTCAGCTGCAATTAGGACTTCTCGAGAGCACATCTCTGGAGATGGCTATTCACAAATGTGCCTGTCTGAATAACATCTAAAATTATTTCTTTATTGTTTTGCTCTCGGTGGGGATAACAAAAAAACCACTTTACTCTTGCAGTGATTTTCTGACTTAAATCTAACTTCAATTAGACTGAAATTTTATACATAAAATTTTGGGTTTGCCTTTTTACCATTACAAAATGAACAGACTGGATATCATTTCATTCTCAACTGCAACATCACGCTTGTTCTTTACACATTCAGAAAACATTAAACCTGTAATTTTTCTCTATATTTAATAGTAGTTACTCACACCCTTATTTTTTCTAATGTAATTCTCTAGATTTATTTCTGCCAGTTTCATAATGCATAGACATATCTCCTTTGAACATTTAAAAATAACATAAATTCACATGCACTAAGAAAACCTATTTTATAAAAACTACATACAGTCTACTTAAAGTAACAATAATGTATTACTCAGTAGCATAAGTGGAGATATTTCAGGGAATATTTATTATCATGCATTTCCTATGAGTGCTCTTGTAGCTCTGCAACGCCAGGTAGTCTGCATGATGCCAATGGCTTGCTGAGTCGTATTTGGAGTCTATAGACTAACTGAGCTCCCTGAAATGGGTTTCCCTCTCTCCATTTACACATATTGAACCTTCAGTGAAAGGTTTTATACAATAAGGACGAAACATTCTGGAGAACACCGGTGAACTATCTCCGAGACAGAGACGGCAGATAGCCAACCCGCAACTGGAGCGACTTAAAGGAAAAATGAACAAACTGAGCCTGTATTAAAAAAGGAAGAGATATCCATACCTTTCAGTAGCTAATCTTTAGTTTTTAATATTTGACACAGACATCTATTGCTGAATGAGAGTTTACAGGCTTGTATTTTGTTATTTTTCTACTCCTCTCCACTGTAACTGCAGTTACAGTATAGCACTAACTTCCAGGACAGCAAAGCAACAACTACAATTAAAAAAAGTACTCCCCCTGCCTCCTACACACACGTGCACACTTAGAAAGTACTTTTTCCTCAACAAGAAGTGGGGAGCCAACACAGCCACTCTCACTGTCAACCAAGCAAGCACAGTTACTGCTCTGAAATCCATGATAGCAGCTAAAAATACCCGTTTTTGAGCCTTCTGAAGTTATGCCACCTTCTTAAATAATCTTCTCCTTGTCTTCCAGCAAATTCCCAACAACGTAAGCCGAAGCAACAGGTAGGGCTCCATTCATCACCGAGTGTCTCAATTTCTAGCAATGACCCTAAGTACCCGACATTCAAATCCCAAATCACACAACAAAGAAATAAGAGGAATCAGAACCACATATTCACGCACCTGAATTCTAAAAATAACGGAATAATGCATTCTAGCCTCTGTTTTGTATTTATGAGAGTCCCACTGCAGTAATGCCATCACTTTTGTTTTATTTATTATTACAACACCTCTATGAATACAGGAAATTTTTTCTTCCCACACTCCTTCACTTCACAAAAAAGGAAGGGCAACTTTGTATCTTGCCCAAGGTCTTGAAGGCAGTTTCTAAAAAGGTTCACTGCTGTGTCCAAATACCACCTTCTCCTTTAATTTCTGTACATTTCATCCCCACAATAGGGCAAACACCACGTATATTAATTGTGATGAAACAGAATACCCGCAGGCACTAAAATTTAGTGTTAAAAGAGGAAAGGAAAAGTGTAATCATACAAATTAAAGAACATGTCAAGCAGTACACTGATGTATTCATTTAGTATCACCCAGAGAAATAAAAGAATTTAATATAGCACTCAAACATCTGCTTAACAAAGTCACTGCCTCCTGTAAAACCCATCTGGACCCCTGTGGAGATGATCATGGTTCAATATGGTGGTCCTTATCATCAAAGTATCTATTAAGAAAAGTGCATTAGCCTTCCTCCTTCCACGATGAAAACATAACCTTAAGTCTCCTGTGATACTTTTCTAGTTTGTTTCTAACCTTCACAAACTTAATGAGACCTGCACCTGAATCTGCTCCTGTTTGCATATTTGAGTACCATGTTTAGAAAAAACATGTGCTACCCTTGTCACTCCTGTAGCTCATTATCTTTAAAAGAGAAAAATCAGACTTACACATTGAAACATATAGCAAGACATAACCTTCATTTTTATGCTGCAGAAGTCTTAAATCTATCATTATTGTTGCAATGAGAAAACACCCTATGGTGATATACTCCAGACAAGAAGATTACTCTTCTTTCAGAAAATTTTAGTGCTGTTAAAAGTTGACATATCTAAAAAGACTGGAAAGTAAAGTTCCCTATTCATTCACAAAAATCTACGCCACAGGAACTACAGCTGGCAGTCAAGTTAGTACCTTTACTTATGGAAGGCATTTATACATATAAGCAATGAGGATAGGTTATAAACAATAAGGATATAGATTGCACACAGGTTACTGAACACAAAGCTACTGTAATAAAGCACAGAGGTTGAACAGTTTGCCTTATACCTGGTATGTATTCCAATCCATACAAGTATCACAGATAATAGGTAAATTTTAAAATAGGTAAATTTAACAGGTAAAGTCTTCGTCATACCACTTCAGTGATTCTATTAATTCTCGCAACTTCTCAATGCCAGAGTTTTCAGAGAAAGGGAAAATAAGTGCACATACTGTGTAGCAAGTAACTATTGAAAAGCCTCTTCATTTTCCATCCTAACATTTTCTCTCACATATATACACCATGCAGGGTGAAGTATGTATAATTCTGCAAGCTTTGAAATGCTACGGAAAGAATTAATGGCTACCACGTACCTGGTTTTCTCCAAGGCTTTCAATACAGTTTCCCACAGCCTCCTCCTAGACAAACTGATGCGTTCGGGTCTAGACAAGTGGTCCATTCGGTGGGTGAGGACCTGGCTGAGGGGTTGCACCAGAGGGTGATGGTAAATAGCACCTTTTCAAACTGGCAACCTGTCACAAGTCGGGTCCCCCCAGGGACCGGTATTGGGCCCAACATTGTTTAATATCTTCATAAGTGATCTGGATGATGAAATCAACCCTACCCTGATGAAGTTTGCCAATCATACCAAACTGAGTAGGGAAGTGGACACTTCGATAGGGAGAGCCATCCTGCAGGAAGACCTGGATAGGCTGGAAGAGTGGGCTAACAAGAACCTTATGAATTTCAACAAGGTAAATGTAAGGTCTTGCACCTGGGAAAACATAACGCAGGAGTGCAGCACAGGCTGGGATCTACCCGGCTGGGGAGCAGCTCTGTGGAAAGGGACTTGGGGGTCCTGGTGAACAACAAGCTCAGTACGAGTGAACAGTGTGCTGCTGCGGCAAAGAAAGTCAGCAGGATGCTGCACTGCATCAAGGGCATTGCCAACAGAGATAAAGAAGTCGTCATCTCACTCTACCCAGCCTTGTCAGGCCGCACCTGGAATACTGTGTTCAGTTTTGGTCCCCGCTATACAAAAAAGCTGTGGACAGGCTGGAGAGGGTCCAGAGAAAGGCCACAAAGAAGACCTGGGAAGGAGTGGGAAGCCTGCCATATGAGGAAAGGCTGAAAGAAGTGGGTTTGTTCAGCCTTGAGAAAAGAAGGCTTAGGGAAGACCTTATCACAATGTTCCAGTATTTAAAGGGTGGCTACAAAGAAGATGGAGACTTCCTTTTTACAAAGAGTCACATGGAAGAGACAAGGGGTAACGGGTACAAGTTACTCCTGGGGAGATTCCAATCGGACACAAGAAGAAATTTTTTCACAATAAGAACAATCAGCCATTGGAATAATCTCCCCAGGGAAGTGGTGGATTCCCCAACATTGGGCTCTTTTAAGATTCTGCTGGACAGGGCACTGGGTCACCTCGTCTAGACCGCGCCTTTGCCAAGAAAGGTTGCACCAGATGATCCTTGAGATCCCTTCCAACCTGGTATTCTAAGATTAAATACAAGTAAATACTTTTAGTAAGTACTGGTCTTCATTAGGAACACCAGCCCCTAAAAAGTAAGAATTCACTAATTCTTTATTGTGTACCAAATTCTCAATTTTAACTTCAAAACTTCTCTGATGCCCTGAAATGCTTCAGTGTGTGACTTAATTCATGATTACAAGTTTTGTACATAAATAGTACAATAACAGATAACTCACACGCAGCAAAAACAATGATAGACTACTGGGTTGTGTGCAAGAATTGCACACAAAGTTTTAATACTTCTTCTAAGGCTTCGAAGGTGGGGGGAGCTCCCGACATAGCGTTGTTTGATGTGGATCCTGAAGGTAGCAATTTTAATTTTATTTCCTAAAGTATCTAGAAAGAAAATGCATATCGATTCCCTCCTTTGCAAGGCAGACAAGATCTGCCATGGTTAGCTATGGATGCTTCCACTGGATTGTAATCAATATAAACCACCACGTTACTAATTGATGACATCTACAGTTCTGGGACAGGCATCCACGTTTCAAGATGCTGGACATGTATTATTAAAACGTCAAAAAGCTTTCCACGGTGCTCAAGCTATTCTCACTTTGGCAGAGGAAGCACTACTGAACACACATTTCCCCCCCGCCCTCCCTTTGTAACTGCCCATTCCAAGTAATTGACTTTTACTACATATTTGATCAGAACACTACATGTCAATCTTTCTACACATTTCATGTATACATGATGGAAGGGGTTAACTAACATTACTTATATGATATTAAGCAACAGAATGCATGTCAGAATTCATATAAATACTTAATTCAAAAGTACAATTCTTCAGTAGTAAATAATTAATCCTCTCTGATCATTACAGAAATGACAGTAATTAATGAAAATAAGACAGCATCAAAACCATTATCACACTTTTTTAAAGTTCAGATTTCTTTTTATGTGGTTACCTTTTTTGACTGTAAACTTACTCCGAAAGGTACAGAAAATCTCATATTTTAGGTGTTAAAACAATCTAATATTTATGTTAACCAATGCTTCCAGAACTTCTGCGACTTGCAAAAATCTCCCAGTAAATTTTCCACTACTTATGCAGCCCCTTACATCCTAGGGTAGTATTCTCCATTACTATAGAGTCTCTGGGATTGAAAAGGAAAATATTTGCATTTTCACTGATGCACCACAAAATGCATATTTTCATCCCTTAATTGTGTAGAGCAGTCTGTTTAGCTGGTGCCTTCCTGATTACCATTTCTCCTTGCAATAAATAAGATACACATAGCAAACTCTTTCAGCCCTAATGAAAACAAAACCAAAAACTGTTACCATTAAAATGGCATTTATCAGCTGTCAGACTCCTACATGAAACACTTTTGATGCAGGAAACAAAGTTAGTATTTCAAATACCAATCTATGCAAGTCAAGAAGTGTTTTCATCCCCTCACCATGCTTTTTCTGTAAATACCAATTTAACTGCTGAAACTATATAGCAACAAAACATTCAGTCAAGCTTCTCTTTTAAACTTTATATAAACATGTCAGCAAACAAAATGTAAGTGGTAAGTCTATTATTACTAGTATAGCCTTTAAAACAAAGTAATTCCTTTAAATTTTCCTTGAATGTATTTGTATATCTAAAGAATGTTTTCATCTTAGTCCAGCTGAGTTTAAGCGCTTTCAAATCACAGTCGCTGTGGTACGTGTATAGAAAGTGAGAAGTTCCAGCATATATACAAAGGAAAGAGAGCTTAAGATGTGAAGTTGAATAAACAACAGAGCGGCAGAGCAGTTAGTGTGCAGGGAAAACAAAACAGTAGTATTTAGTTTTAATAGGCAAAGCATTTTAAAAAAATCTGAAAATTTTTAGTCCCTTTGGAGATGTCTTGCAGTCTCATTGTGCAAGTTCCAGTTCCTCAGTTACCAAATGAAGTGCTTATAATCCCAGAAAAATTTAAACATGGCCTTAACATTACTTTGGCATACAAAGAAATCAAAAGGCAGTGCCATGGTCGTATCCTACGTACCAAGGCATTTTGAGATACGACGGTACATTTATGTTTGAAGATTAGGAGCTAGTCCAGTAACATCCTGGCACTTGAGGATATTGAGGCAGTCAATGATTAAACATTGTTAAGGGAAAAAATAGCAAAAAACAAGCCTCATTCAAATCTAAAACATATTACAGAATACATTTAAATTGAAAAAACCATTAGATATATAATATAGCTTTATTATAAAAGAAAGTTTCGTTCTAATTAATTGCTGTATGTTCACAGAGATCACACATGATTTTTATGGGATAGTCTTCAGACTTGCCTGCATCAACAATCAGACCAAAAATGATTCTGAAGCAATATAAAAATAGGAATTTGAAGTGAACTACCATGTTATAGCTATATAATTTGATATTATGACCAGATCTTGTTAAAAGTGGGAAATCAATCCAAGATGATAATCAACTACAAAACAAGTTACCAAGATAAAGGATTGGAACAGGGAAAAGTCCCCAGAAGTAAGGGTGGGGACTGAAGTAAGGAAGCTAATGGACAGAAGCAGCTCCCAGTTAAAATTTCTTGTCATATGTTTAAACTTACTTGCAAGTTCTCCTTATAAAACTGAACCAGAAAAAGCTCACAAATCATTATGTAGAGTTTCTCATGCATAATTACAGAGTCCTTGATTCAGTTTAATTCACCAAACTAAGTTACAGCCATTTTGATTCAAGTAAACTTTTAAATGAACTAAATTACAGCAAACCCTTGTTTAAAATTTGAAAAAGTTGACTCCATTTGAATTGCTGTGTATTAACTGTGCAAGTGTTCCACAGAGTTTATTTGTATTTATGGTCACTGTGCATAAGAACAACCCCAAAGTATATCCCACATTGAAGTCAAAAGCACAGAAACAATTATCTTTCACATTAATTATATATGGCCATTGAATGTTGATAACTAGCATATTCTTTTTCTGAAAATTTAAGCAACACAATAAAAATGAATAATTAAATTTATTCAATAATGTGATATTGTATAAATTTGCAACATGTTTTGACTGACCACTTACTGTTTAGAAGTCATTTATCGTGAATCTTGGATGATAAGACCATAGCTTTAATAGTTTGAAATCAAAACAAAGCCATTAGCTTCAGCTATGATATTACAAGCATTTAGGGTCAAATCTATGCACAGCCTGATCACCTGTCCAAAAAAAAAAAAAATCCAGGCACGCCTGAGATAAATAGCATGATGCTGCCTCCTGTAAAGGCTGTAGCACAAAAAAGAAACATCTCACATAAAAGTATTTTCTTCAGTTGAAGGGCAAGAGATCAACCTCAAGGTTTCATAATGGAACCCCTCCTACCCCCCAAAAAACCTAACCATCCCTTCTCCCCCCCGCCCCCCTGCATGCTTACAATGTTTATCTTCTCCTGAAATCTCCCAGTGCTCTCTACCTTTCCAGCACAGAGGCATTGCCACTGTTACACTGAGCAGTGGCATGAGGCCATATCTTTCCCAAACAGTGGAAAAATCTCAATTCTATATCTTTTTAAAAAAGAAATTTAAGCAAAGGGAACATCAATGGTTATAAACACAGCTTAAGCATCTTAAACCACAGCAAGCGTAACCAAGAGTCCCTTGCTTTCAGCATCTGCTTTCTTCATGCGTATTTCCCTCCTCCTCTGGCAGTACAGGGGAATCTACTTGGTTTTTGCTGCTGCTGCTGTTCATTTTTCTTTTTTAAACCTTCTAGCAGTGTCAGTTATATAGGTTACTAATTAATTAACACTATGTGCATCTATATTCTTTTTTTCCAGTATTTTTGTGCAGCTCTGCTTATTCTTTGAACTCATTTATGTACAGTTACTGTTAATTTGAGATAGGACAAGAAAAGGTTCAGCCTCCCTTCAGCCTCCCTTCTCTGCTGTTTTTCCTATTTACTTCTACTGTGCTTGCTGCAGGGATTCATAGCTGTCACCCTGTTGACTCTGAAGTTCTAAACAGCAATGTTGAAAAAGCAGTAAAAGGCAAATGTCTGCAAAACAGAGGCAGCAGTGCAGGGATTTAAACACGGCCACATTTTGCCTTCAGTGATCCAGGAGACAGCGCAGCATACTGCAGGTGACAAATGAGCCTAGTGCTGCCAGCCTAATCCAAGACACATCTGTTAAAAACACAAAGCGCAGCAGGAGTGGTGTTGTCCGAGAGATATGCCTCCTCCAGAAAAAGGTCAATACTGATGAGGACCAAGATAGAGTGGCACTACAATACAGTGCAATACATCTGGCTTTACCTTATCAAATAGCACTGAGCAATCTGAGAGAGGCCAGTGAAGGGTGGTTTATCAAAAGCTGATGGATTGATTCAAAATCACTCAAAAAGTCTGAGGCTTTTTTGTTCAGCTAACAATGTTATTCTATTCTCTGAAGCGATTGCTAGGACACTGGTGCTTTTAGTGTACTGCTGAATTAAAAGCAATTAAAAGTGCTTTCAATGTAGCCATTCTGCAATAGAAAGTATTAACTTACATGTTTAAATCCAATTTTAAGAGAAATCTGGATCTAAAAGAAGTGCTACATAACATTAAAATAAAAACTTCCTTAGGTGAATAGTCAAGGGAAAATGCCAACAAGGGCTGAAATAAATCTGGGTCTCGCTGCAACGTTCCAAAACACCATTAAAATTGAATCTCAGCAAACGTAGGAAGTATACACATTCATTCTGTTCAAGTGATTGCTTTTATATTTTCAAGTATGTGCTAACAAAAAAAAAATATTAAAAATCTATTAGCATTACTAAATTGCAATTCTTCCCAGACAATTTGTTACAGCAATGTAATAGGTGTTAAAATATAGTCAGGAATATATATTTCCTTCTCTTCCATAGCTCTGCCTGTAATGCGGTAGGGTTTTCATAGACAACCACAAGCTGAAAGGATTTCAGTCAGACATTCATCAAAAAATCTCGAAGGAAGCTCAGGCGGACAATTAACCCACCCTTTTCCCAAGAAATTCAACAATAACCATGTTGTTTCTGACAAATGCTTGTCTAGATTTTTTTTTTTAAAACAGGCTTCAGCATTAAAGACATTTTTCAGGTTCTGTTACCATTCTAAACTGCCAAACTCTTTCTGCAGAGCTGTTGCCTACTTTGTTTCTCTCCAGCCTCCATCTGAAAAGAGAGTTACCCTGAAGACACAACTTTGCATTTGTCCCTGTTCAGTTGCACTTGATTTCTCTCCAACCATTTCTTTCTCTACGTTGTCAGTACTCTTGGATTGCAGTCCTGTCTTCTACAACACACCATCCTGCCCATTTATTATGTGCTATTTAAAAATGTAATAGAAAGACTCTTTATTCCTTCCTTCAGATTGCTAATGAAAATATTGAATAACACTGGAGCCAGGTTAGATCGCTGTAATTTTAATAATCCTTTAATTTTGATCACAAACGTAAACTATGCTACAGTATTTTTCCAATCAGTCGCATACTCATCTGCAAGTCATTTCACATGTATTTTATTTTACTACTTTGGTCACTTTGCATCTGTGTACACATTTTGTATTTTACAGTTTTTCTTTGACTATTTTTTTTTTTTAAGTATGAAATTCTCATGTAACTGCTTGCATCTGAAGGGGAAGATCTTCAAATTCTGCAGGAACATTTGCACATAATTGAGCAGGAGAAAGTTGGCGAGGAAGAACTGCAAACACTTGCCCTCACTCAAGGCAACAGCAGAATACTGCAGTAGGGTGATGCTGTGAATAGTTCAAAGGAACAGATGATGTTTCTGCCTTCCTGAACTGAAGGATGGGCCTTATACAGCTCCATGTGCCAAGCAAGACCTAGAAGTAAGGACTTGTGTTATTAAATAATCAATCAACAGGACCTTCTGCTTCTGAAAGTCCATTCCACTGACCCTCCAAGTCCCACATTCAGTCTTGCATCTTCTCCATTCAATTTGAATTTCTGTGAACAATTGGAAAGCTAGCTGAAAGAGGAAAGGTGCTTTTTCCCCATATCAAAAAAGCTATGCTGCTGTGCTTGCATGAGTGTCTCAAATAATACAGGTGCCACATTCATTCTCATCATATTAGTCTATCACTGTATATGCTCCTTTGATAAAGCAAAAGCAAAGCAAAGCAATGTGGTCCTCCTCAAAAATAACCACCTTTTTTCCTACAACACAATGCTATGCTTTTGTCATTGTAAGGCTAGAGCCCATTTTATCAGCCAATTCTAGTGTATTTCTTTGCAGTGGTGTTCTGTGCTGTACAGATACTCCTTTTGTTTCTCTGCATCAACCAGAAAAATCAGGGAAAATTTGCCCAAAGAGACATACAC
Organism: Cariama cristata; assembly: GCF_000690535.1. Taxonomy (NCBI): domain Eukaryota; kingdom Metazoa; phylum Chordata; class Aves; order Cariamiformes; family Cariamidae; genus Cariama; species Cariama cristata. The sequence goes on from NW_009609915.1 coordinate 53,899, forward strand.
ATTAAACAAAGAAACGTAGATAAATATTTTAATCCTGGAATTTAAGTCTTATTTTTCTAATGCTTTCTCTGTTCATAATTTTTCTTTAAATTGAAAAAAGCAAATAGACTGTGTCATATGTAAATAGCAATTAATCTTGTATATCAGTCAGAAGGCAGCACTTCTATAGAGGAGCACCAAGTTTGTCCTCTAATGACATAACTTCTTTATAGCCATAAATTACATCAGATACATGATTTTGCCACAAATGCACCATTTGGCTTTAAGTGAGATTTTAAAACTTCTCTGTGACGCCTTTCCGGTAGAGCTAACAGAGGAAGTACAATTGGAAACCAATGGCTCAAAAACACGAAATAAAATATCCCAACAAACAAAACCAAACTGCATAATCAGTTATTATTCCTGAAATATCCCCACATGATTTAAGATCAAAAAGAATTTAGAAACCAGGAGAGTATCCAATTCTGTAAGCTTTAGTAGGAATGAACGTGTACCTCAGAAAATGCATTACTCAGTGCTCGTGTGCATCAAAGGAGGATGTGGCACCTTATCTTCAACCTTAATATTTTAACATTATTTTGTATGAAATTAATTAACAGAAATTACTCTGCAGATCTCTTTGAAAGTCACCATTCTTCCAACTCAGCCCCCCTTAGAGCTAAGAACAAAATACAAAAGTGGCAAAATGCTTCCCAAAAATAACTAGAAAGCTGGATATTCCAAAAGAAACCATTGCAAATGGCCTAATAAACCATCCCATTTCAATGGTAACATTTTTGCTTTATATAACGCAGAATACCAAAATGAAGAGTTGTGCTAAAAAAATCCAAATTGCTTTTCAAAAATGCTGATATATGACCTTTTAAAGCTTTTTAAAAGGTGTTCTCCATTGTCCTTCCAACCCTATCAAAAACTAGTAAAATTTCATGAAACAGTAAGACTCTAAAGGAATGGCTTTCTCCAAGTGTAACAGGAGTACAATTTGCATCCAGCTCTAACAACACACAATCTATTTCCTCCTGTTGGCACCATAATAGCAACGAAGCAAAACTCGTTTTTTGTAACCAGACAGCAAACACAGCTTGTCAAAAAATCTCCTCATCTCTCTCTCTTTCAAAGAGGCATTAGCTTCTGTTGCTGTCCCTTATCTAATCTGAAATGACCACAGATCAACTGTTATTACCAAAATTAAATGATTGTTTGGTCAAAAAGATGCTCTATTTGACACATCAAGTGTGTTCTTATGTTATTCCTGCTCCTGTTTTATCATATTTAGACTCACCTGAATTCATATCACCAGTAAACTTCAGCACAGCTGAAGAATCAGTATAGGGATAGTTGATAATTAATGGTACTGTTTGCGTATGAGTTCAAAAATAGGTATCCAGCATTTGTCACATAGTTTACATAAATATATTAACTTTACATAAACATCTGCAGCAGAAAGCCTTGTGATCAATCAAGACAAGTAAATTAGCATCTAAATTCACTGTACAATTCACATTTTATGAAGGTATAAAACCCTTGGAAAGTGAGAAAAAAATTAACGTAGCATCCAGAGTCTGGCAAGCCAAGATGTACAATACTGAGAATGTCTCACCTCGACAGCCATTCTGAACAGACTTCAATCCTCAGTGTGAAAATGGAAAAAGATTAAATCAGATGAATCTTTATAGAACAGTAAAATTCTGCACTAATATAGAAGAGCATCACTCCTAGTGAGGGATCTGGGAAGCATATTTGTGTTGCCTGTTGTACATGCGTAAAGAATCCAACGTTAAATCTTTCAGGCTGTATTATTTTCTACTTCAAACCACACAGACCGCTTCTGTCAGACATGAAGAAAGGAACAGACCTCTTGTTTTCTCTTTCTCTAAGTTTCCTCGGCACTGCAGAGAAGCCATCAGACAAGGTCTCTATTACATTGTTGAACAAAAGTGTAAGGGTTAGGTAAGAACTGTAGACAGCCTAAAATCTAACTTCATTATTTAAAGCAGTTCATCAAGTAAAACAAACCAGGTATCAATTTCACAGGTGATACAAAATATAAGGGAGTCTCACCAACGCCAACAGAAAAGAATATACTACAAAAACTGAGGAGAACAAAAATAAATCTCCCTGCAAAAAGGAAGCTGGACTCTGAGAAAATGGACAAAATCTTGCTCAACAACAAAACTGAAGGACATGATGAAAAGAACACATCACAGTTAACAGCTAGAGACAAAAAGATGTCTATGAGCATGTCAGTAATGTGGCTTGAACAAGGCTAAAACACATCTCAGCTGTATGCAGAGACATGTCTTCCTTTAAGAGGTAGACAACAGCCTTTCTGTGAGGTTCTTGGTGCTGTGGCTCTGTTAAAAAAAGCCCGGACAACTGAAAAAAAGAAGATTTTTGAGAAGATAATATGTTTTTTGTAAGCCAGTTCCTTCAGTTGATACTCAGTTCTCCTTAGTTCAAGACTCAACCTTGCCTAACTGAAAAGAAATAGTAAAGTGCTTTACCCACAATAATATTTATGAGTTTTTCAGCAGAGGATTAGCAGCAACAAAAGCAAAAGCTAGAAACAGAATTAAGACCAGGAAGGCGACCGAGTAACCACTGCCCAAGCAACTACTAACGTCAACCCTTTCTGCTGTGTTCTGAGGCAGGGGTCCAATAACAGATATATTTGCATTTAGAGAGAGTTAAATGCTTGTGTGCTTTAAGAAAGAATTTGGAAGCAAGACGGACTGCTTTGAAATGTTTTCTAACATTTCTATTCCCTAATCTTTTGCCTAATCAATATTCTCCTTTAAAAATCACATATCTATGGCAAAGGGACACTGGATTTTTTTCCCCCACAAGTGTCTTGCATAACTTGTCAGTTAACCAAGCCATTTTAGCACATATTATTCAGCTCCATGTCTTAGAGCAGTTGAGGAAATTCACTATTGTTACATAAAATCTGTTGACAGCTATTCATATGACTAGACAGCACTGGAGAAAGATTGAAAGATCATCATAAATCACCATTGCCGTCACAACAAACAACATAAAGAACTCCATACAAGTCATTTTGTAAGTGACCAAAAAAGTAAAGGTCTACAAATCTAAAATATCCCATTAGATTAATTCCTATTACATTTCACCTATCAGAAAATACTATCTGTGGCCAGACTCTATCAGATACTATCATCATTTAAAAACACACACAACACATATAGACAAGGCAAAAAAAAAAAAAAAAAAAAAAGGAAAAAAAAAAAAAAAAAAAAAAAAAAAATCACTGCAGACCAAGAAGTGGAAGCATATTTCGACCTCATAAATTGTTTAAAAAAATTGCCTGGCTCAAACCTTCACAGCAAAGATCACTGGATAACATTAGAGCTGATGCAAAACCCATGCCTATAGCACTGTTTTAATCTGTACCACATGCTACACCTTGCTGATGATGGTAGCCAAACCTGTTCCAAATACTTCATATCATTGCTACCCTGCACAAGTTAAGAAAGATTTATTTGATAGCTGTGTGTGGGAGAGTAAATCGGAACATTTTTCCGGTTCTGTTGGGATTGAAACAAAAGGTCTTTAAATTAACATTAAACAATGACCTTTCTCACTTCTAGCATGAGTTCCTCATAATTTCCTATCTCTGCTAATTCTAATGAACTCCATGGGGCAGCGGGAGGGGGGAAGAGAGCAAAGACTGTATTTCTTCTGTTCCTGTATTTCTTCTGTTTCTTTTTTTCATCCACTTTTGGTGCCTTTTTAATCTCACTTTTATTCTTCCATACACTTTAATTAAACTGAGCTTTTGAAGTTTTCTATTGAATAAAAGCACACCTTGCACACCAGGTGGGCAATTACAAGCACTCACTGCTCTGGTCCGCTGGTGAATTTTTCAAATTAACTCACCTAGCTCTTATAAGAGTAGGAACACGTCATTAGACAACACTCACGTTCAAAGGAGGCATTAGGAAAAGTGAGACAACTACATTTCACTTATTAAGATGTAAACAAAACTGATGATATAGGCACTTACAAGTTATTGAGTAAAAGAGGTAAATACCAGTAAGATATGTGAAAGTAGTTTTTGGGACTGCAGTATTTGAACTGTTATATTTAAAGACCTGGTTATTGCTTTCCTCTGTTTCCTGCCAGAATTTTTTGGCAAAAATATTAACCTACTATAGAGTCAAATGAGACACCTACCAAAAGCAGCTAACTTCAATGAAACTACTGTTTTGGTGTAGATTTTAAGTTCTGCATATTATGAAAGCATTTATCTAGTATTTCATGTCTAATAAACAAGGATTAAACCAATCAAAAATTAGAAAATACTGTATAGTGTCAGTAATTCATTGGCCCATCATGACAGGCCCTTTCTGCCACAACAGGCAGAATCAGCTTGAATGGACCTCATTGAACAAAATTAAGCAGCAAGCAGTTTATGTACTGTTTGTTCAAGCAAAAGAAACAAAGGATGCCAGCATCTCACTTGGCATTTTTCTTAGATGTCCCATTAAACCAAGTATCCAGCTATTGATACTGAGCATCGGTTGATACATAGCTGGCATAACTTCAGGAAAAGATAGAAACTTCATGGCTATTCATATGAGCACAGTCTTTTAATCTGCTTCTTTACCCCTGTCAGATTGATCATACCATGTATAAAACTGTTAGAAACAAGGTGTAGAAGTCCAAAGCCATGGCGATCAACACCGCTGGACAACCAGCCAAAATGTTGACAGGGAAGTGGTAAAAGCTGTCATTTACGTAAACATGTTTCAACTTTTGGCACCTACAATCGTGCACAGATGTGCATTTTTGTTGAGGCTGGACATGAACACATCACATCGCAGTGAGGCAACAAGACAGTTAGCTGCCCTCAAAGAATACTTTTAAACTGAAGCAAATACACAATTTGCAAGATGTGTGGAATATAAGTACATCCGATTAAAGGCAATTCAGAAAAAGAAAAAGTCAAAAGACAGGAAAAGTAATGAATTAACCACCCAGCTGTGCAAACCTTAAGAAGCAGGAGAGGACAGAGATGATAAAACAGTGACGGCTCTGCTTTCAGACTCTCTGCTTTGATCTGCATGGCTGTGCTGTGCACGTGCCCATCTGCATCTCTGGAGACTGCTTAGCCTTGCTACTGGCTGGACCTACAAATGGCAATGGCAAGAGGACCAACTCTGTGCAAGTCACAGACTCTAGTCATACTGTCCAAAGACCTGTACCTGGAAACAGCTCCTCAAGTTGCATGACAGAACCTTTTGGCTTCCCTCCCTGTTGCCTTCAGAGATTGCATAATCAATAAAATGCAAAGATCAACAATGATTGCAACTGTGAAATTGGCTTTTAATGGCAATAACGGACCCTGCAATCCATTTGAGTTATAACCAGCTGCTCTAAATTAAGCAGTGTGACATAGTACAGCTGAAGTTTCTCCACACACAGATGACTTGTATTAGCAACATTACATCCGTAAGTAGAAAGCAGCCTTTCTCAAGCTACTGCTGTAATTATAAATACCTCTAATACTGTGAACAAATTTACTTACCAATACTCTCAAAGCAGTTCTCTAAATCTTAAAAATAGATCACCAAATTAAGCGGTCATTCAAGCAGCTTATCTCATTAATCATGAGGAGGGAAAGATCTAATGATTTATAATCAAAGACAAAACTAATTTTCTCTGAAAGGCCAAAACAATTCACCTGAACATCCTTAAGGGAAACATAAGAATGAGACAGTTTATAATAGCTTCGGACAAACCTACTGGGGTTTGAATGTTGACTGCATTTGCCTTACATGAGTGCATTTTTTTCTTTTCAAACTTCTCCACATTGGATAATTAAGGAACATGTCTTGTCAAAGCACAGATTCTTTGTGTGTTTTGCAGCCCTTCTGGTTGAACAGGATACAGCTCTCCAACGCCCCTTTTTTTTTTTTAAGGCACTTCTAGACAGGAAGAAAAAAATCCACAATTTTGTAGGAAATCTGGCTGACCTTATTTGGGCTTAATTAGTCTATGTAGGCAACATCATGAATGGCCAAGAAGATAAAGACTACAAGACTAGAACTTATGCTAGAGCTGTACGTAGCCTCACCGTTACATCATCTTTTCAGCTATATTGTTTAATCTTGAACGCTTATCACAAACTTGCTTTCAAGCAATCCATGTCCTTCTAGATGGTCTCACTGGATTTCCTAGTCACTGAATTCACGGTAAAAAAAAAAGAAGTATATGTATCTCTGAAGTGTGATTGTATCTATTCAGTTTGTCAAGGAATACGATACCTACAGTCCTACTCTTATTTACAGAATAGTTTTTGTATGGATCTTCTTTATAGAACTCTCATTGGACCTGGTGTAAATGTAAGATCCAAAAAAAATAGATGAAAGATCCAAAAATTTACTTACAAATTGTTCCATACCTACTAATAATTTGCTGGTGGAGACCTCCCCAGAGTTAAATTCTAAAAATTGTTCGATCTGTTTAGGACATGTTAAAGATAAGGAAACATTCTACAGTACTGAATTCTTAAAGAAACATGATGATACTTAAAACACCTTTTCTTTTTCTCTGCTCGTGCCATCTAGATTAGCTTCAGTATCTATCATGTTTTCTAGATTATTTTCAGTATCTATCCTGATACATTTCAACAAAAGTTAATTTGCCTTTGCTGCATACCCTCATCCAAGCAAAACAGCAAAGCTAACAGAATGGAGTTACAATTGAATAAGCACAATAGAATCTCATAAGGCAGCGTTAATTGCGATACAGATGATCCCATACCACTGTATTACACTCTATATCACATGCAATTTACCCCAAATATTTCTAATGTAAAATGGATTTAAAAACTATTTTCTTTACATTTGTCTCCTTGAAAAGCTACGTACAGATGGCAACAGCAATTAAGATTTTATAATATTCTGCATAATACTAAAAGTCTTCTAAACTAACAAGATATAGAAAAATCAAAGTTACACATCACTTTTTAAAAGACAGTTTAACAAGGTAAGAGTCGCATGATTTTTTGTGGAATAGGCACATTCATAAAAAGTGCTTTTAAACCACTGCCAGCCCAGCTGTGATTGGCTGTTCCAACAGGTTCATTTGCCCTTTTCAGACCACCAAGCTTTTACTGGTTTTTAGATCAGGTTTTTCACAAGTCAGTTGCCTCATATGCTCTGCTGAACGTTTTAATTCCTAGGCTTAGTGACTTCAAAGTAAGTAATGTAAACTGCTCCAGTGGGAGCTTCTGGAAGCTACACTATGGTATGTGCTGAATTCACCCAAACGACAGTGGGTGACAAGGCACCTCAGTGCTAACCCTAAATCACTCAAGTGTATCAAGTGTCCTCAAAATAAGGGTTAGGCAACCCATGGGCACTATGCAATCCCACAGAGTTGGGTTGCATTTCTATCACGATAGATAAACAGCGAGATTCATATGTGTATATCTGTGAGTGCATACACATATACACACAGAAAATGTTGATCCACCTGTGTTAGAAGTGTACTTTCTACAGTGTTTCTAACTACATTTAGAGGGTCAAATTTGATTTGATTCACAAAAGCACTGTGTATTTGATTGTCATTAAATAAGCAAAAGCACTGCTGAAATGAGTTGTCATGAGGACATAACAAAGAGCATATCACTCCTTAAAATTTCCTCCAGCTCTTATTTTTAATGGATTTCAAAAGATAATCAAAATGAGTATATCTAAAAAAAGTCAAACCTTACTTGGAAGCAGCTTAGAGGTTTCTCACAGACAACATGCAAAAGGTCACAGAAAAACCTTTGCCTCATATTTACTGCAGAATTTGGAGGCTTAAAGTATTTATGCCGCATTTATGAAGCATGTAATGTGAAACTCGTCTAGCTATAGTCTTTAGGCTACACACTGTGATAAGATTGAAGGAAAGGTGGTCTGGACGAAAATTGATTCTTTTTGCTTGCAGCCAAATTTACTACAGTGAATGAAAGCTCGAAGATATTGACATTTCTGGCAGAAAGTTAAAAAAAAAAAAAGCTGAAGAAAATAGAGACTTTCGATTCTTTTTGCTTGCAGTCAAATTTACTACAGTGAATGAAAGCTCAAAGATATTGACATTTCTGGCAGAAAGTTTAAAAAAAAAGCTGAAGAAAATAGAGACTTTTCATTCTATTATGAGCTGTGCAGCTGAGGACAGCACATAAAGAAACAAGAAATCATTACTAAAACAGAACATAGCGGACGCAATTTTAAGATATTAATTTTGGACCAGAACAGTATTTTCAGTACAAAGAATCCAAGGTGGGCTTGTTCCTTCCCTCAGTTGACAAGGTGAACAAGATCCTGCAAATTAACGAAGCAAGCTGTAACAGATCAGAGTCTGACACCACATACAGGAGCTCTGGGTGGACTTCTCCGTAACTATGTGGAAGCAAACCACCATATCCGAACCTGCTAGGAAACAGGGTTGATGGTTTTACAGGCAACACTTCTTGAAAACTATAATATAAATAGAAACTGATTCTTCCTCAGTCAAATAATATCAGTTCTATTTCTTTCAAACAAATGAGCTCTCTTGCACCACAGGTTATATGAAACTATAGGACCAAGTTGTGTACTGAAAAGGCAGCACACAACTCTACTAATGTACTACTGATGTACTTGAAAACTCAGCAATACTGCACAGAGTAATTGAAAGACTCAAACAGCTTTGATCTAATATTGCCATTATTTAATATTGCAAATATCAATCCCTGAATCACATACACACTACTAACAGTTGTTTTCAGATCATAAAAACAATTAAAATATAATTATAATGAATGTTCAAGTCTTCTAATTTAAATTAGCGCACACCTGGTTTTACTACATCAAATTTCTTTTAATGTTTTATATATTAAAAGCAATTATGAATTTACAAGCAATACAGTAGGGAAAAAAATCCTTTACCAGAAGCAAATTTTATTTGTTTAGAACTCTTCTTACAGTAGCAACATCTGCCTTTGCCAGCTTTTAGGATAGGCATAATCACTTTTGGCTGATAAGAACAGGAAAGACCTAATGATCATGGAATATTTTGAAAACTGAATACCTACATTACAAGCCCTCAAACTAGGCACAAAGAAGTAATAAGCAAAGCTGTAGGGTAAGATGCCCTTGACACAAGAAACAGCTCTGCTCATCAACTCTGGCATGCAGGTGAGGATGACGTGGGCACTGAAGAGGAATACATAGCGATAAGCTGCAATGTCCTTTGTAGCCGAACAATATATAATTCAAGGCATAAACTGTATCTAGCATTAAAAAATTTCCTTGATCCAAGAAGGGATTATGCTGCAAAAAGAGTAAGTAGATCTAGTGCACGTGAATGCAGAAGTGCCTGCCCATCTCCAGATCTTCTGCGAGGACCCCGGCCATTGCTCAAGCTTTGCCCACAGTCCTGTTTTCTTTCATACCTTTGAGTGACAGAGTCAAAGACCATTTAATTAGATCTCCCACTTTCAGACACATCCTCTTCTGAGTTATGCCCATCCACTCTTGTAGCTGAGGTGATTTTTCTCTGCTCATACACTCTTCAGGCAAACACCGAGCTCTTTGGCAGAACTCCATTGCAGTGCCATACACACCAGCGGCAACAGGGACAAAATGAAATCGAGAGTTCTGTTTGCTCTAATCTCCTTCCTCACCCACGCAATGCAATGCCACATGTCCCCTTGTCCCCTAGCACGTGGTCAACCACATCTAGGAGACAGCTCAACATGCTTTCCATCCTACAACAGCTATCTTCCTAGGGCTATTCCTACCTCAGGCAATCTGGATTTTGCCAGGCTGCTTATCCTGCCCAGGACTGACATGCAAGGTAGTCCCAAGCTGCACTAGTACTGCCAAAGCACAGTGGCAATGTGATCCTACCAGCAAGTCCAACTGGCTTTCTTGTTGATGACATATGATTAAAAATCCAGCTGCAATAGATTTAACAGCCACTTAAAACTTAGGCTGCTGAGATCCTCAAGACTTCCTATTTTAAAACACACACTAAATGACAAAAAGAAAGTTTCATATAGAGCCTTCCTAGAGTGAATCTGTCACTGAGACATACATTTATGAATCATTTTAAGTGGTATGCTACCAACAGACCACCAGCTGGAGTGAAAAAAATCTTGACTTCACGGTAAAGAACAGGTAGTTAAACTACAGCTCCTAATAAAAGTACTTCCACAGAAGTATAAAAAAAGCATTGCACAGCATTTTCAAAAGGCAAAAATCCAGAGGACTAAAAGCTTGATAGAAGTAATACAAAAAGATACCAATATAATGATTCTAAATTAACGTCCTGGTAAGATAAAGAAAGTAAATACAAATGCAATAGAACTATTGTCAAGCAAGTATTGACATGTGGCTTTTTTTTCAGTATCACTTAAAAAGCATTGTTCTGTATGCCAGTAAACACTAACTACTCGTACTTGGAGTCTGGCCATAGCAGATTTTGCAAAAACTAACCTCAGGTTTTGAAGCCAGAAGAAATAATTCCCCAACTCCTACTGCTTGAGCAGGCTGTTGGAGATGACAGGTGGCTTCTCCAGAGACAACAGAGCGGATTTCCTTAACTAAAAGGCATGGTCACTATGCAAGAGAGAACCCAATGACAGGTGGTGTTGCCAACTGTAGAGGCTTTGAGGAAAAGAGGAACGGAAGAACCAACAAAAAGAAAATGCAAGAAGCCAATGTATTATTCCCCTGATCGCCTTCCTCTCTCCCTCCCTCTATTCCCCCAATAAACCATGCACACTAGAAAGAATACCTCTACATGTATTTCTTTCATCAATCTGGCACACACTGTGTGTAAGATAATGAAGAGAACAAATATGTTTTCCTCCAGCCAGATGCGATCCAGAATCAGAAACACCTCAGCTACAAATAAGTTCTAGCAGCACTACAGGAATCCTTTATTTTAAAGTGACTTAAGTAATCTGAAAATTATTTGCATCCACAAACTTTCAATCACTGAATGGCTGGAGGCTAATTAGAGAATTACCTTTCCAGCAGGGAAGTATTCACGCTTATTTTGCATTGGCAGGTTCTGCTCACCGTTAAAGTAATGTTTGCCTATTTGTTCTAACAAAGTATGTTAATAAATGCATGGGTTTTGAAAGAGTAGATAAAAACCCCTGGAAACAGAAATCCATCCACTGCTGCACTTACATCCTGACGGCACTAAATCATTCCTGTTGAAGAGTTGCCATGCCTACAAATAAACCCATCCTTCTCCACAACCTGCAGATAAACACAGATCTGAAGATTTTGTAAATATGCTGTCTTAGCTTTGTCACAGACAGACATTTTTATTCTTTGAAAACATTCTGTTATGACTTATTACTCATTCATATTGGTACAATTTTTGCCTATTTGACTAAAACTCCACGAGGATACTATGCTGTGGTTGTAAGTCACTTGACTTGTCAGAATAAACAAAAATTGAGGCCAAAAAGTATTTGCTCCATCTTAGCTTCAGCAGAAACCACAAAGGGTTGCAAGATCTTTCCCTGTTTGCATTGCCTACCCAAATTCCAACTAAGGTAGCTCAGCCAAGTCTTCATCTGTTTTCCAGAACATGCGCTTCAGTTCCTCTAGTAGCTGCAAAACTTCCTATTCTGAGCAGTTCCAGCTCTGACTCCCCTCTCACACCAAATCAGAAAAGACATTGAGCCTTCACTCTCTATCAAAGTTTTGCAGTACCTATGCAGCTCTAGTTACAAGCGCAAATTATATTCTGATTTGTAGATGATTTTGATCTCTCTAACAAAAATCAGTCCAGTTCTTTCTATTACTCATCTGTTTAGACAAAGCAGCTCATAAAGACCAGCTTGTATTACACACCACAATTTGCAGAAGTGATGTTACCACACAGCTCACCAGGAGTCAGGAAAGCTTAAGACTTCAAAACAGAACTTCCTATAGCAAACAGGATCAAGTGCTCTTTCCCACTGCTGTACTATGCTCTACTATCTCTCCCTCCAAAATCAGGGAAAGGGAACAACCCACAAACACAATTTCAACATTAAATAGACAGATTTACCAAATAAAACTTAGTTGCAAACCAGAACATGAACTTTATGAAGAGGGAAAAAAACAAAAACAAAACAAAACCAACCAGTAATCTAAAGTCCTCATCTAGTTCTACTGGGTAAATCCTGTATTGGGTTTGGCATCGGGGAAAAAAAAAAAACCACCACCCACACCACAAAAACGAAAAAATAATAATTAAAAAAAAAAAGGCAAACAAGCCCTATGAGATTCTCTAAATTATTTGCAAGTTTTCAGAATGCATTGGCACTTCATTTGCCCAGGTCACTTTTGCAAATTTCCAGTTCCTAAAATAACAGTCACAGTTTAATTGCAATAACATGGAATTTGCTACAGCCACAAAGTTTCTTGCCTCCATCTTGGGTGGGCTTTGCCACTCTACAGGAGAGCTTGGAAATGCTATGCTAAATTGTTCTTGAAACCTGAGCTAAATTATATTTGCACTCACACTCCTCAGCAGCATAGACAGACCTCAGGATCTCATCAGCCACTGCATTTTAACACCACAAAACAGAATTGCATTCTCCCACCAAACAAAAAAAAAACACCCTATCCCACAGTATAACTTATTGTTCTGTAACACCCTCAGACTTCAAAGACACTAACTCGGAAAAGCATTCAATTTTGTCTTTTGTGAGAGATCAGTTCAGAGAGCTTAGTTTCACTATCTGCCCAAGCAGAAGAGCTTTATGTGATCTAAGATGGCTTATTCTAATAGGAAAAACTGCCAGAATGATGAACATTAAAATAAATGAGGAGTGGGACTGTAGTGGCATTAATGTAACTTCCCTCATAAATGCGGATCACAAATTATGAGGATGTTGATCACATTGGGGAATTGAAAGATTTTAAACAAGATAACACCAGTAGCATTTAGCAAAAAGAAAAGAAATATGTAAAAACATGGACAACATTAATAGAGTACAAGGAACAAATTTGGTACTGACGAAAATAGTCTCAGAACATAATGACGAGGAGCAGTTCTGTTGTACTTCTCTGAAGTTAAAGCTGTTAGTAGCATTATTAATTGTATTAGAACACCACTTTCAAGTGTGATGTCATACTGCGTTAATTCTTATAAATGCATATAACCCAAGGCCAAGTCTTGAACTCACCCTAGACAAAAGAAGAGGTGCATTAAGAGCTGAATAGAGTGGATGTCTCATTGCTTTGGACGTACAGGAGAGCTGGTAGATTTGCTATCCTTCCTTTGTACCGGACCATAAGAAAATACCTAGAATATCCCAAACATTAGACAGACACACACTGCAAGTATGCACAGAGACTTAAAAAAGCTTCATGCAAGATATCTAGCAAGAATCACCCTGCCTACAAGAAGCAAACTTGCAAATAAGCTGTCAAATGTCACAAATACTCTCAGGTTGTAATTCAATTAATGCTTTCAGTAACACAGCTATTACAAAAGAAAACTCTACATGTATGGTGATATCAGTATTAGTCATTAGGAACTTTATATCAGCACTTTTACAGCTAGACTCATGCAATAAATGTATCAGTCTCCAAGTACTGTTATATCTACTTGATCTCTTGATGTCATCATTTGAATTAAAGATACACCTGATTATGTAGAAAAAAATAATGAATGATCAAAAGGAGTGAAACTGCAGGCAAGTACTTTGTATTTCTCAAATTTAGCATGGCACATATTCCAAAGGACTAGAGACAAGAAGATGAATGAAATCGCTTTGCGTTAATTGCAGTGGTAGCCTACAACTCAGTGACTTACTACATTGCTCGTACCAGTCCCCTGCAACCACACCATATGGCATAAAAGCACCGTACTTTTTACCAGTGGCCAAAGAGCAGGTGTCACTGCTCTCACATATGCTTCTTAAGTAATCACTTAAATAGAAATATCTAGCCTATACTAACAGGATGAAACTACCTTGTTTTTCATGGATGCTATATACTAATAGCTAAGCAGTTTAATGCAGAGGGACAACCCAAAATTAGAAGCGATTTTTAAATGTTATCTGTTAGACTATAAAGCAAATTCTTTAATGTTTTAAAAACAAAGCAAAAAAAAGGAAAAAATATTGACGAGCTTCCCATTAGACTCAGCAATTCATGGCACAAAATAAATTCTCAGTTATACAATGGTTTAACACTTTATTTTTTACAGTCATTTTAATCATCTTCACCACATTTCTACTGAGTTTAGAAAGAAATAGATGTGTCATAGTTCCTACTGTAAAATGAAAAGAATATTAGTTTATCTGTTTACAATAGATATGAAAATAAGCCAGTGTTTATCTAAGTGTTTTAGTTAAGTCTAAAGGTTACTGCCTATTTTCTGCTTTACTACAAAAGCCCTCAGAAATTAGCAGGTTCCATAAATGACTTAGCTATTCTGCATCTCTCCTGCACTGCACTTATAATTTCTTGCCTCCCTTTGGGGTTTAAGTTAAGAATCTGCTCATCAGTGATAATGCTTTGCATACGTTACAAGTATGAGATTGTGCAAAACAAAAACCAAGTTTCTCTACCCTTCAGCCTGTATCTCCTCATTGTCTGAAGTTGGTAGTGCTATTTACTCATTCCTTGCTTTTATGAAGAATAAGTTTTGCTCCTCCACTAATTTCCAGGTTCTCATTTAAAAATCAATGAGACATCAAAAGAAATGAGTACATTTTCCTGAAGGTGTGCATAGTTCTTCCAGAGCATGGATCAAAGCCGGAGTAAATTTCCATAAATGCTTCTCATTATTTTTGGAGCAACCCCCAACTCTTTCAAGCACACCGGGGATTTCAACCTGGCCAGTAGAAGATGTCAGTGGATCCAATTTCTTTGCTTTCACAGACAAATTTAACTTCTTTTTTTCTTTCAGGTAAATGATTATACAACAGTAGTCCACCACCAGCCCCCACTCCCCATTTTTCAATTGCAAACCCATACATTGCAAACTGGTAATAACCAGAGACACTCAGTTTTCAGCTGAACAGACTGCAGCACAAATAAGCATCTGAAGAATCTAAATGCAGGCCAGTACTTCCCTAAGATATATTCCCATAGACTACAGCCCAGCAGCTTCATTCCCATCAGGTGAAGCCACAGAACAGAAAGATATCGATGTGCACAGGAAAGTTTAACAGTCAAAGGGATCACACTCCAATTAAAATGTCCTTGCAGTACTAATTGCGCATACTTCAACAGATCAGCGGTCACATTTTATGATCATTCTATAATAGTGAAAAATATGACAGTATATCCCAAGTTACTGGAATGACAAGAGTTATAGATAGGCCATTTTCCTTTTTTCTTTTATAAATAAAGCTAGACACAATATTCTTAAAGATACATCCCTTCTACACAGAATTAAAAACAGTCAGAGAGAGAAGAGAATGCAGAAGAGTCATTTAGGTAAAATTTCCCTGCACAAAAAGAAGCTGCATTCAATGGCCCAATTAATTTCTTCAAACCAGGCAGCTGACTAACTTCAGAAAGCAATGCCAAGTGGCTAACACGAAGATCATCTGTCTTGAGAAGATTACACTGTTAGAGTAAAAGTGATACAGACAAAGATCGATGAAAGACGAATCTATTTTCTTTTGGAACTGAGCAGTTTGGACATTAAAGTATCTGGGCAAATTTACATTAGAAGTCCATGTCAGAACTGGCAGTCTCAGTTCTAACATTTGAGGTCCTTCCTCTGCTTAGTTCAGAAAAAAAAGCTCCTAAGTAAAAAAAAAATCGGCCAGTTCAATTGTACTCCAAGAAACACTGCACATACTGGTACTAGCACACGTTTGGAATATAAGCATAGAAACTGCAAGAACGTGAACAAGGCTCTAAATAACAGTCAGGCAGCACAGGCTTTCCACAAAGACAGCCAGCTAAGCAGGGAAGGCGAGAGGTTCCTGCAGTTTCACACCAAAAGCATTGAAAGACAGGTGAAAGATACCTGGAAAACATGAAATTGCCCACAACCTTCCAAAATGAGAAGCTCATCACCTGTTCTGGCATCTCTGGCAGGTTCAAGATGCACACAGCCTTATATAAGTTCATTTATAAGTGGTAATAAAATTCCTGACCTCCTTTTTTCCAAAGTTCAACTGTAAATATTTGTGTGCTCCGTCGTAAGCACTGTGATGAAATGAAACCTTAACACAGAATGTAACAATATTCTCGCTCCGTAAAACATGATTTTGAAACTATGCTAAAGGAGTTTCTGTAAAATGCTTGCAGGCTACCTATTCTAACCAACTGAAGACAGTACAATTCACACATAATTGCTTAGTTCATTACATCAAATCTTGTAAATATTTTATTGCACTGCTTTACAGAAAATCCTCTTTGAATCTGCCACTGCTGCACATTCTACACCTACTTGGCTATTATGCTCAAAAGAGGCGAGTGCCACCATCCACAGCCGAGAACATGGTATCACAAGCAATATATCAAAAGGGCAAGTAACTACAGAGAATTTACACCAGATAGTTTCTCTGCATGGCAGCCTAAAGATTTAAGTATGTCTTGTTCAAGTTTTGGTTGTCAGTGGGTCAATTCCTTTAGCAGAACCCCTGCCCCGCAACAGGAGGTGTAAAAATGGGCAACAGAAATAGCATGAAAAGAGTTATAGCAGAAGTCAGCTATATAAGTCATACATTTTAGATGGAAAAATAATACTATATTAGGATCTTGCCTAACTATTCCAGCACTTCTATTCCACACAGTAAATAACACTCAGCTTACTTGTTCTTGAGGTCTCCTATAGAAAGCACCCAACAGATCAGGCATTGCCCAGAAATGCTTAACATTTTTGCATTTGGTTCCAGTCTACTTCTCTTCACTATAGTATCACACAGTCAGAATTTATACAAGACTATTGTTCCACACTTCACTCACAACCCTCCTTCATTAGCTTGCCGTCTCCCTCTCTCTCTCCCAGGTAGTTAAAAAGCTATTAAAAATTTATGGGTAAAAATTATTAAGGTGTTCCCTTTCTATGTACATTGAATGATGCACTATAATAGAAAAAAACAAGTATCAGATTCGATTAAGAACAGGTAACTGTAAAGCTGTGCTTTTGTTAAATAGTAATGGCAGCTAAAGAATGCAAGATTTCAGGTTTCATTTGCTTTTACCAACAATTTTCTTGTACTGCTTACACATAAAATACTGCTGTAATCTTTACATGTTTTAAGTATAGAACTGGTCTTTAAAAATGAGTGTTTGTGGAAAAAGTTTAAAGCTAATAAATAGTTGTGATAGTTGAAATGAGGACTGAACTATGTGGATTCAAGCATCCACATTCATTACAAGCACAATTTTTCAGTTAAGAAATAAGATACAGCCCTGAAAAGTCATACATTAAACCACTAAACCCCTTAAAACACACACACACATATAAGTTAACTATTCAATCATTACTGCTTACAGGATGAAGAACCTACAAGGAGAAATGCTCTGTTACCTCCTCACTTACTATTGGGAAAGAGATTGGTCTTGGGTTTATTAAGTCAATAACAGTGGGTACTACAACTAGCACATTTAATAAGCCAATCTCTGAATATATGGAATAAAAAAATCCTGTCTTAGTCGGACTTTACCCCTAAAAAACACGGGTATGCTTCCATGAGCTAGTACCCTACCTGTTCTCTTGGGCGAGATTTAACAATGGGAATAATACTTGGTGAAAAAAAAAATGTCACTAGCAGAAGCACCCGAACAGCATGGCTAGTGTTGTTTGAAAGAACTTTGGTTTCAGGATTAGAAAGGCACAACTCTCAGAACTAAAAATCAGGCAAAATTCTAAAGCACACCATTCTGTACTATTGCTTATTTCCTTGATTTAAGATCTTATTGTCTTGCATTTAGCTTTTTATGTTTCTGTGGCTGAACTGTGACCATATTTTTAGTATCACTATTTTCTATGGCACAGAAACCCTGGTTATGGCAGATATTTAGCTTAGTCACTATGGCTGATAGTTCACCTATTTCATGTGATCACTTACCATCACTGAACTGGTGGCGAACAAGACTCGGAGAATTCCTCTACCCTTCTTATAATCTTTCTGTAGCTTTTTCTAAATATGCACCTTGGTAACTAATGGAATAGCCAGTTTATTAGCAAAACACAAGACTGTTAAAATGAGTTGCAGGAAAATTGAGCTATAGTTGTTAAAAAAATTCCCATAAAATTAGAAGTTCTTGCAAAATTAAAAGCACTTCTTATGTCGCCATGTCCGCCTAGATGTTATAAGCAGCCATATTCTATATTTAGTGGCTAGGAATAAATGCCCATGCAGTTCCAATTACAGACAGAATTAAAGTGCTTATGATATTCATTGGCTTCTGAAGCTAAATCCTCACAGCTTTTAATATAAAACATACAAGATACAATGTTGAGTAACTGACTTCAGTCCAATTACTTTTGCCTACATTAATTCTCTGTTGCAGAAACATAGTCTAAACATTCTGCATGCGATATTACAGCAGCCACATCATAACTGTTACAGTTGTGATAGCAACAGCTAGAAGAGAATAGCAAAATCACAGTCTGGAAAGTTTAATTTGAAAAGAATACTGAAAACTTGGATTATGTATACAAGTCAATAGCCAAACTTACGGTTTGACCTTTGCTATC
The DNA here is from genome assembly GCF_000690535.1 of Cariama cristata. Taxonomy (NCBI): domain Eukaryota; kingdom Metazoa; phylum Chordata; class Aves; order Cariamiformes; family Cariamidae; genus Cariama; species Cariama cristata. The sequence goes on from NW_009609915.1 coordinate 72,583, forward strand.
TAAGAAAGATGTTTTGAACTGGGAATATTAACTGTCAGAAGTTCTGCTGCTGACATATCTCAACTGTGTAATTACAAAATGTGAACATTTAGAGACTACCCACTTATTTCATCCAGCACTGTACTGTCTGTCTTCTTTAGGATCAGGAACAAAAAGCTCCTTTATCTTCTCCAGTCCCTTGCAACAGGCCATTTACATCCACATGTGTATATATATTCTCATAAACACTTTGGGTACTTTTATGCCTATTTTAAACAAAGGAAGGAAGGAAGGATTATTTTATAAAAAAGGAAAGCTTAGGTGCATCTATGAAGCTCAGAAACAGATATGGCAAAACCAGCTGAACTCTAAATGAGAGTACAGAGAGTATTTACATAAACATTAGCAGTATGAGCCAAGTTCCAAACTATTTTGTTGAAAAATTAATTTCAAAGAAAAGGCCTGACTTGTTCTACTTATTTGGTACTGGCAGCTCCAAAAAAAAAAATGATGCTTCTTTTCAGTGACATTAGCCATTGCAGATTTTTTTGATTCATGCAAGACAAAGTTGGATAACTTCTCACCCGCACCCTTGTGTCTAAGCTGTCACCTAAGTAGTTCACTTGTTCTCCACTTCCCAGAGAAAACCATCTCAAAGCCACTCTAATCTGAACTGCCACTTATGCACAGGCCGAGTGCTACAGAACGTAATTCATTTCATAAAGGAAATATCTCAGATTTCAATCTATATCAGTATGAACATGCAATCTACATACAGCAGCTTGGTATGAAAATGTCTCTAGAATAGAGTTAAATGGTACCCGTTTTCAGGAAAAGTGCATGGTACTATCAAGTTAACTGCTAGTTCCTCATGATGTCCAAAGACGGGCATGCCTCCTACGGGATGTGCTCAATAACGCAGATACTACATTAAATTACGGTTAAATCTCTCCATCATAAACAAGAAATAACATTAACAGGTAGTTGTTAGCACTGAATCATGTTTGTCTATTGCAATGTTTCTCTTTACCGCAATATAGTTTTAATTAGCATTTACAAGACAGGCCTGTGAGATCTAGTGAAGCATGGGGCACACAAGATGGGTTCTTAAGGCATCCATTTCTGTCTATTTAATAATTATGGTGATATACTGAACACTAAGCAGGATATTAGACACATTCATTATGATATTATCTTTGCGCTCTAGGAGGGATTTCATTTTTTCATATTACTTAAATATATGCTGTAGAGTTAACCAATTTTAAATACTCATAAAAACAGTGAAGTTTAATATGTGTTTGCATTTCATAAGCTTACACTGTTTGAAAAACTCTGAACTTTAGACAAAACTCATGCTTTTGATCCATAATCTCTGTCCTTGCTTGATCTCCAAAAATCTCCCAGCTAGCAAACTATTTTACTACTTGTCCAAGTACAGGGGGCAGGGAGGAGATAAATCACTATACATGTGCATTTCATGTGTTAACTTTGAATCCCAGGAAAGGAATACATAAATACAAGTAGTTTTCTGTCACTGCAGAGCAGACAATAAAAGCAAAGCTTATAAAGTCTTTTTCTGGTAGGAGAGGCTCCATAATCTATTCCCAGCAGTAATCTGATTTAGCCAACCTCAAATGAAACAAGACGCAAAGAAGAAACTGCAACTCAGAAAAGTTCTCCAAGTGTTTCCCAAGATTACTCTGTTTTTACTACCTTTGCTGAAGATTGTACCTTACATCATAAACTAGACCTTAACTTGCAAGTTTGATCCTCTATAGCCTTTCCAATTACTCATTTTCCCTGACTTTTCAGGTATCACATGAGTGTAAAGAGTGCTGGATAGGGCAGGTGGGAAAAAAATGAAAAAGAAAGAGAGAACATAGAGAAATTCAGTTTGTAAAACTCACTGTCACAAAACGTGAACATTAGTATAACATTGTATCAGACACGTTTCAGGATTTTCTCAGTCATTTAGAAGCTTTTACATTAAAGTGGTTTTGAAAAATCAGAGTTTATAAAGAACATTTAGAAAAATATCTTCTTGATCAATTTCTCTGCTTCATCCCTCAAGTCATGCATATTTTTATGGTAGACCATAGCAGAGCAAATCTTGAATCACTGCAGAGTGAAAAGCTTTTCTGGATTTAAGTTGTCAGTTAAGCAAAATAAGTTTTAAATTCACATTTTGATGATGCAGAAAAAGGAACATGACCAAATAACTTGGCTGAGCCTCATACTTTTCTCTACAAGCATGGGTAATGTGTTCTGCTCTGGACTAAAAGACTACCTGAGAAGTTTTCACATCTGAACAAGCTACCTTGAGAAGAAAAATGGAAGGACACAAACTTCTTATAGAGAAATGTAAACATGTTTTCTTTCCTCTCTAAAACCAAAAACATTAGAACCTTACAGGTTTTGTACAAAGGATAGCTTTTCTCTAGCATTCAATTCCAGTGAAGATATGATTTATCCCTGTTATACAGCTCTTTGTGTAGAAACGGCCATTTTTAAAACTCAGAAAAAGCAGCAGAGAATAAGCTGCAGTTCAAAAATAAAACATCTCTCTCCATTCCAAGTACCTTAGCTGAGGGTTGTACATTAGCTCAAAAACGAGCCCTTAATTTGCAAGCTTGATCCAAGCCTCTCCACTTACTCCTTTTCTCTGACCGTCAGGTACCAGCTGACAAAACTATATCCCCTATCCACATACTAGAGTTTTCTCTTAACATGAACTACATAAAGTTACATTCCAAATGTGTTACAAAGCTATGCTGAATCCGGAAGCGAACAGCTTTATCCATAGCCACAGAAGGTGCTACATATGCTTCTCATCACGTAAGGCGACAGTGGTCACACATCTCTACATTCACAGATCATATTCATTTCAAATGAAGCACAGTGGGGCTCGGCAGAAGTTAGAGGAAAAGTCCCAGAGATGGAAAACTCTTGTCCATAAAAGTTAATGCAGGTGTATAGCTTTCACCAATAACACATATAGATTCAGGCTCTGTACAGTAAATCTCTTCACCACTTTAGATACTATGGCAATATTTTAATATTTATGAAGAAATCAACACAATAAAGAGATTAAAATATTTTCCTGGTAGTTTACCAGGTTTTAAACATATCAACATCCACTAGTTTCTATATTTTACAAACATCAATATTTACCTAGAACGATGAAAATAATCCAGTGTTAGTGATCGCATGAGCTGCATTTAGGTGCTGTTAACACAAGTTAAAATAAACCCTCTATACCACCACCCAGCAAGACATACTAGGTCTCAAATTTTCCTAACCTGCTACCAAAAGTAACTCTGCAGTAGCTGTGCAGCATACTTTCAGTCGTTTTTGACATTTTAACAAGTTGCCTGCTACAGCAACAGGACTAGAAGGAAGGCAGAACACAACCATCAGTCTTCATTATGCTGAAAGCACCAGTAGCAAAGCCAGAGGTAGCAGCTTCCTCTACTCTGGCACAGCACACAGATACTCGTGGTAAATCCTCTCCTTACTGCTACTGCCAGGGACTACAGTTTGTTTCTGGGACAATCCATGGGTTTTAAATGGCAGTGGATGACGTGGCTTGCACCAAATACTTGCTTTTTCCTGCTATCATCTCTCTTGCACTTTAAAACCCTCCAGGCACAGGACCATATTCATATTTAGCACATCACACATGAGGAATCAACATCTACTGCCATTACAACAATTAATCCAGACCTCACTTCAGCATAAAAGATCTGGAAAGAAAGAAGGCTGAAGAACAAGTAAAGTGTCATAAAACATAGCCTGTGGGTCACTGCCTGAGCACAGCAATAACAAAAGAATAAATGACAATACCACAACACAAAATAACCCTTACTTACAGCAGGATCCACAGGCTCTTCTTCTTCCACGCTCAAATTGCAACGTAAGTCTCTGCCAGGGCTGCTGCAGCAGCTCCAATGCCATCAGTAATCTCACACATGTTTTTAAATTGGTAAGTTCATCTCTCTGAGGGTGAAAGATGTCTCCAAATCCATAAGTCACGTTGCCTATCCTGAACCTTTCCACAGGTCAGGGCTCCAAGTCACCAACACCCTTAGTCATCCAAGTTTTAATTGTTCCGTAAGAGAAGCCCAAAGCCCCCACGCTCTTTCCCGAGGGGGTTTCCTCCAGAGGCAGGTCAGCATCAGCGCTCCCAGCTGTGCTCAGTCCCTCCCTGCCCAGCCCTCCCACCGCACAGCTGAGCCTGGTCAGCAGCTCAGCCGTAAGCCAAACAGCTAATAAAGGCCATCAACAACTTCATCTGGGCGGTTTTGGCAACATCTATAGCAGTCCTCCTTCTACAAGTGTTCAAATATTTAAACACACCACTAGCACACCTGGGTGGCAAGGTCAGTGTATTCTACTGAGACTAGAGTACTGGCTAACCAGGTGCGGAGAAGAAAATGCTTTCATCATGAAGACAAGCATTTTAATTTTGAACAGGTGACTTATCCTTCAAGGTTACACATTGCAGTTGTAGTGCAAACAGGAAGGAAACATAATATATCTGCATAATAATATTTTATTAATGATATTAACTGAGACACATCAAAGCCTTCTTTCATGGAGGCTTAGTACACCCTTACACGCCCGAACAGGCAGGAAAAGCTGACTCTGTGAGGAGAAGGTATAAGATATGCTCAGCCCACTTACACCAAAAAATAAAATGGGCTTATATTAAAACCTTCATCTCACTCGACATCCTAGAGAAGAAATTATAGAGAACAACTTTGATAAGTCTCACTGATCAATTGTGTTTTCAGTAAATTTTGGATGTAGAAACAATGCCCTGAAGACAAGACCTGTTCAGAGCAAAAGTATACGAAACAGGAACCAGCAAGAGACCTATCTGCTTACTTTAGTGATTAATCATACCTGGGAGTAATGCAGGGAGTCTGCTGTGGCTGCACACTTCAGGGCAGGTTATTCTTACACAACAACATCCTCATTGTGCCTGGGGAGAACAGAGCAGTTCTTACCATTTACTATCTACTACACTCCTAATCAGAGATAACCGCAGCAGCTGCACGGGACTCACTCATAGCAAATAAATAAAAATAGTCAATAGATTAAAAAAATTGTATAAATAAATAAATCATTAAAAATAATACATTCAGACCCAACTGTGCATGATTTAGTAAACAATTTTACAAATCCCTAAACATTTTCATCAAAACTAACAACTCAAATATAAGCTTACATTTTAAATCATATGAGTCCACGACATTCATGAAGTTGGGGATAAATTTCAAAGAGAATATACGTACCTATAGGCACAATTTCTTTTTCTCTTCACTATTAATCAATTAGTAAAGTTAATCTATTCCTTGCCTCTGTATGCAACCCATAAATTTAAATTCTATATTTGTGATACTCTTGCTCATCAAAAACAAGCAGGATTAAAAGATTTTTACTGCAGATAAACCAACATGAAATTCAAACAAGTCATCATGTTATTTTTCTAAATACTGGGTGTGTGGGTGTGGGTGTGTTAAATTTATATACAAACATTTGTTTAAAGAAAATAGATTAAACCCAAATCTCACTTAGATTTTCTGACATGATGGAGATTGCCATCCAAAAGTTCATTACAAAACCTGCCTCTTCTCCCGGCAGTTTTTATTAATGGCTAGGCACAGCTCTGACATCCGCTCAGAAATGGATGAATGTAAAAAAAAAAAACCACTCCCACAGAGCATTTTAGAATTTATCATAATAAAGGCCAGCCTAACAGTAACTTCTTCCATGGGAAAGAGGCATTGCATGTAACTGCAATGTTTCTTAACAACAAACAGCTTTATATAATATTTACTTGCATCATTTACTAAGCAGAATTTTCACATACAGTTTATCTGTCAAAGTAGAAAAGCCTCCAATCAAACGCATGAAGCCAGCTGTATATTCAAGCAGAGACTTCACCGCTGCAGACAGAAGCTTGTTGTTTAAATACAAGCTTTGGCATAAGCAATCTTTATGATCTGAGACACAACAGAGGAACTGGAACAAATGTAACTATGCTGTAATACCAAACAGTTTTCATTTAACGTCAGCTTTCAGAGCCCCAAACTCAAGCCCCACCAGATAGAGGAGGGTTGGAAAAAAGTCTCCACCATGCTGGCGTGCAGAGGAGAGAACCCTTTGGTGGAGACTTCCTCAAGACTCATGAGATTCTGTAAAAATTACTGGTGGTTTTAAAGGTAAAATGGCCTATCTGATTGTTTTCCATATTTTCAGAATACCAAAGCTGCAAATGCACAATAATGTTTTGCTGGGTTTGCGCATGAAAAGAAAAAATGGTAAAACCATTCCTGAGCCTTCACATTACTGTTCTGACCCACCTGGTCTCAGAAATCATACTATCCTCAAGTATCTTTAGAATTATTTTTTTTCTCACTGCATATCATGTATTTTACAGAGTACAGTGTCTGCGGACTTTAATGCTATTACACCCTTCAATCCTTTAAAAAACAGGATTAATTCATTTTTAAAGTTGCAGTAAAAGACATTTTTGGCACAGTCTGCAAAAGAACTTGTTTCCTGCTTCCCAGTTCAAATCACCAAATCATACCACCTGCCACAGGACAGGGAAGGCTGGAAGCCCAAGCAAAACCAGTATAAAAAATAAAAAATGAAGATATGAAGACTTCAAGATACTGCCTTAGTAATGAGTCTGTTAGGCTCTGTAAACTTGGGAGTTTCTTACAAAAAATCCTGCCACTGAGTTTGCTGGAGTAAGGGATTTCATTTTTGTTCTTCTACTGTTTGCCCTGATGATTAATAAGGTCCAACAATTAATGATTATTTGTGTGCTGCCCATCAAAAAAAGTTACACAGATCAAAGATGAGCAGATATTTCATACACTAAAAGTGCTCAACAGAGATGGGAGAAGGAAGTAATGAGGAGCAAAGACATTAGTATGTAAGCAAACTATCAGCATCACTTGGAATTAATTTATGTACTCAAATCTACTTGAGTTGCACCAGAATTCCAGAAAATTATACTTCAGAAATGCACACTAACATCTTGGCTGTAGCCATAATTCAATCTTCAAAAATTAATAAACATTTCAAATTGATGTTCATATTGTCAGACTTTAAATATACGTACAAGTATTGCAATGAATTTGTTCTTCATAGCTGTTCTAATATTTGACCAATTGTTAATATGAGTTGACTAATTTTGGCACAGCAGTTTTAAACTGGGCTGATTTCATTCGAAGTCATTAGTGTTACTCCTATGGCTGACCCATGTTTATCATGTACATAACCGTTAATGTTGCAAATGGTACAACTTAACATTACTAACATGACTAGTTACAAAATCTGTAGGACAATTAAGTCTTTTTATATTTTAAAGCCATTAAGCATTCCTACATTGAAACTAGATGGTACCATTTATAACTAAATAGCTCTTTCATCTGTACTTCCCATGTTAGCTCAGTAAATTAATGCTTTCAGGGTAATTTAAAATGTAAATTAATCTGGAAGTACAAAGTCCTGCTGACAATGCAGCAATATATTAAATGGATGTTTTGTTCTCTGAGGAATCAAGTTTCGAAATTGCTGTTTTGAGAAAGTTCAGGCAACATTTTTTTGTCACTTCTGACAGAATAAACAAACATAGCCGCGGTGCTTTTCAGAAATTATTTTCCAGCATTTGGTGTTTACAAGGACCTCTGATAAAAAGTAGGGAAATGTCAGGTGAGCACTGAAGTGGCTGTTATATTTCAGTGTTACAATACTAGTTTTCTGCACAATTTTTCTATCATGTAAGAACACAGAAAACACATTCGTATCAGAAGATGAGAATGTTAACCAAATTATGTTTTTCTTTATAAAAATGTGGACCATTTAACAAAATAGTAGATGTAAAGTACAACATTTGCTTCGTATACTAACTTTACCTAAAATATGGAAATGCTGAGATGTAATACACACAGAAATTTCTGGGAACAGAAATATAACCTGGAAATAAAAGTTTATGAATGTAAGTGTCTTCGTAGTAATAATAGTTTAAGACAATGAGCTGAAGCAGAGAGAAGCTAAGTATGTTCGCAGTGATGTTTAAGATGCATTAAACATACAGACTCAGCAGTCATAATGGGCAAGGTAAGGTTTTCAAACCTTTTCTGATCTGAGACACCGCTCTACTCCCCAGTTAGAAGGGGGAGAAATAAGAACCTACGCTCTTGCAATATCCACATGCAATACATCGTTGGTAGTTGTGTACATACAGTTGTACAGCTAGTAAATATACCATTCTAACAGCACAGGAAGAGAGAGCGTCTGCATACCCATAACAATGTTTTAAATCACAGAATTCTTTTCTGCCCAAAATCAACGGGTTTACATGCACCTGTGTCTGTAATGAATCTATAAATTTGAAGTTCTTGTATTCAACTCTCAAAAACAGGAGAATATTTTTAAAAGTAATTTAGGTTACCTTAAAAGGACAAGTTAGAAAATGTTTCACCATGTAAACAACTTGCCAAGAAAATACAAGTAAGCAGAGACATATGAAAGTGCTTTGCTTTAAATGTAACATTTGATAACAAGAGCTGCACTTACTAATGAAAGGACATCAAAGACAAAACGCATACATTCCAAAAGAGTTTAAATGTAAATTACTCCTTCAAAAAGGCACAGTTCCATGCCATGTAATTAGATTCCTACCAATTACAGCATTAGAAGTGTAACAGTAAAATACAAAACATAAGTAGGCATAGGAACACATAGGACACAATAAGAATTTGTATTTTACTCTTTTTCAAAAATTCCCTATTTTAGTTTATGTTAATCAGCTAACAGGCAGACAGAAAAAAATGGTAAGCCAGCACTATAAGACTGCGATTTCTTCTTCATTTCTTCTCTTTCATTCTGTGCTGTTACCTTCCCGACACCAACACATACTCCTCGAGGTTGTTCTCTTCCAGCTCTTGCCCTTCCTCAGGCCCATCTTCCTCTTCTCTAACTAAATCTGCCTCTTTACTTAGCCCAGAAATCCTTCCTTAAATTAAACAACAGCATTTGGCTTATATGTGACATGCTCTTTGCTCCAGATTTTACAGTTTTAAATAAACCACAGAGGGAATCCTGGCAGAACTTTCCTCTAGTGGGTATGGGGGAGAATGGCCTAAAATGAATGCAAATAAATGAAGCCCAAGCCTTAGGAGCCTCTACCACAACATTTCTTCCATTCATAGACCAAATATAAGACAACTTTGACTAATGATTTTTCTTCTGCATACATCACATTAAACTTCCCTTCAATTTAAGATAGCTTTTGAAGTTTGTGGCTTGACAGCACAGTAAATCTGGCTTTAAAGCTGACAGTGCTGAATCAAAATCAATACAGTCATACAAGATAAAGTGCTGATCCAGCATAGGCTCCGCTTGCTCATTTAAATTAATTCTGAAGTGCTCATGGAGTAATTTTACACTAACCACCTTGCTGCTCAAAAAGATGTCTTGGTAACACTTTTCAACAAGGAGACATCACAGAATGAATCTCACCACTAACCAAGGCGACACGAACTCCACATCACATAACCCTTGTTTTATAATCTGCCAGACAGATTATTTTATTTCCCCATCACACCTAGATCAAATTTGTACAGTAGTGCACTATTAAATTACATGGAGTAGCCCATCCCCAGATTAGACAGAAACACAGATACTTCTTGGGTAAGAAAGCAGCTGCCAGGTCTTCAAGGACAAGGACTGCAACGGAGCTGTGACTGTGGGTTAGAAGTGCAGCTGGTTACAGGAGCTGGATGAACTGCTAATTGTCTCTGATTACTGACAGTTCCCTTGTTAGGTAAATACCTGTTACCAGTAGCTGCTCTATCCCCTCCCCTGGAGGAGCTGAGCTGCTGCTATCAAATCCAAATCTTGGCATGCCTTGATTTCTCCCTCTGGAGGTGGGCAGAACGGTTGCGTGCTTCCAAGTCACGGAAGGACAAATGAGTCAAATATTTCTTGTTCTTTGTACAAGTTTGAGAAATACTGACCTAAAAGCTGTAACTATAAAGACCCCAAGAGGACACTAGGTTACATTGCCCGAGAAAGAAAGGGGAGACAGGAAAGAGTCCAAATCTGCACAAAAGTGTCTGTGGGCTCTGGTAGACTCCTGGTGTCCTTGGCCACCAGCTGCTCCAATAGTAGTGCCTTTTGGGAGGAAAGAAAAAAAATCCTGGAGGGCTCCAAGAATACTGCAGGGCTACCGATGAGATCCTTGCCTAAAGCTGAGCTATCTGCCTTAGTGTGAGAAACCCCTGGATGTGAGAGGAGCCTGTGCCCAGGCAGCAGGACAGGGGTGTGCACGTCCCTGCTCACAGTGCAGGCTGAGCCTCAAAAACTCCCATTACAATTTTGTTGTCTTCTCCGGAGCCATTCACTGGTGTCTACTGTGGAAAAGCGTTACCAAGTATACTCAGCTGAAAACACCCACAAGTAGGTCCACAAAAATAAACAAGAAACCCAGCAGCAACCTAAAAATTATGTTTATTTGGGAAAGAAGGTGAATCAAATTTTAAGTTTCAGAATATGAAACGTCATTTTGAAAGTGACAACAGTGTGGAAATTGAAGATTATAAGAACTGTGAATTTTGCTTTTAAATTGTTTACTACTGTTTCAGCTTATAAATACTGAGAGTCTACAGCTTGGCAACATAATTCAGTTTTATCTAATATGTTTTTCCCATCATCTGTCTCCAAATAAATATCACAAATAATGTGTAAGCAGTTTTACTTAGAATAAAAGTCTGTAATAGTGCTACAACATAATAGTGGCTTTCAGTAAATGCAGCTAGAAATCGGAATGTGATTCAGTAAGAATTAATATCCTAAATTGATGCACAATGAAAACACATTTTCCATCAAACTTATTTAATGCAGCATGTTTTCTCCAGTGCACCAAGGCAGCAGAGCTAGCTGGGATCCTGCGGGAAAGAGCCCACAACGCCATTATGGATTTCTTGCCTATCCATATTCTGACATAAGGAATTAAAAATATTGACTTATCACTTTGTCCCTTTATTTTTTTTTTTTTAATTCTTACATTATAAAGTGGTCAGATGCCTTTAAAACTTCCAGTCTCTTCTTCCCTGACTTCCACCTTCTCCCCTGACTAGGCAGAAGACAGGAGATGGCCTCTGAAGCAGGTCAGACCTGGGGAAGGGCTGGTAGGGATTTTGAATTGGTGAAATGTAACAGGCTCTGCAAATATTCAGGCTGACTAGTGGGAAGTCCTAGTGTATAATTACAGAGCTGTAGTCCCTCTTTCTAGTTCAGATACATAAAAAAACCCTTTGAAGATCTGTTTTGCATTTAGTGTCAACAAAGAGATGGTTCTGTTCTAGGACGGAGAGCAGACCCTTCACCAATTCATAAACAGAGGTAAGTAAAGAAGGAAACCCCTAGATTATCATCCCCTTGTGGAGTTGGTGTTAAAATCCAGCTTTTGGAGAAAATTCACACACGGATTTCAGAAACTCCTAGTTTGGGGTTTAGGCCTTTCTTTAATCCCCATATTTTATAACCGGTATCCTACAGATTACACTAAATGTATGCCAAAACCAAAAACAACAACAAAATTTTTTTTTTAAGTCTCACACCATTCTATTTCTTTCTTCACTTTACATGGATAAAAATGCTCTGTGTCATAAATGCTAAGAAGGGACAATATATTTAATAAAACAAATGGAAAGAACTTTTGAAGATCAGGTATAAGATCAGCCATATTTCAGGGAAAACTTCAAAGAAATGAAGAAATTGCTCTTCACAAGCTAGTAATAAGCCTGACTTGCAAAGAAAAAAGAGATGAATCTTCTGAATAAAACATTTTGAACATTTCATATAATACATCCTTTTTTTTAATTAACTGTTTGCCTATGTTAAAAAGACTGCTTGCTGACCTCTGGTCTGCCAAAGACAGCTCTCAAGAAATAGAGTGCCAAAGGTGAGCATTCCCTCTCTGCTTTCTATGTACCATTTAGAAGCAGCAGAGCAGCACTAAAAAACCCTTCCAAGCAACAAAATAATCTATAGCTGCCAAGAAAAGAATCCAATAGGGCAAGTACACAGAGGGCTCCTCATGGGTCCTCCCATGTATGTCAGGGTGTTAGGGATGGGATTGGCACAGTCACTTGTACCTCTTCTGGCAGCCTGGGGAAAAGTTGTCACAACATTAACAGATCCCAGAACTGTTATTAAGAAATTAAAGTGCGCTTTCTCTTAGTGTGGGTGGACTAAACCTACTTTAACCTATTCTCTACCACTACCCTCAAAATCCCCATCATTTACATACCATCTTGCCTTAGGGTATCCATTAGGAAAGTTCATTCACAGTATGATTTATTTTTGTATTTAGTATGTGAAATATGATTCTGAGCCCCACACTACATAGCATTATACATGAAAATAAGAAGTGTACATCAGGAGCTGTTCCCAGGCCCAGAAACACACTAACATGCATTTCCTTCCAGCCCATGTATAGGAGAACATAGCAGCACTTCATTTTGCATTTATTTTAGATATTTATTGCACGAGGAAATTGAAGATATGGAAAGTTTCCCTTTTGCTTCCCCTTCTGCAATTTCATCCGGATGACATTCACTTTTATCTATTTTATAACCTAAAAATATACCAGGTGAGACCAAAAGTTTATCGATCCCACTGGCTTGGTTTAGCAGTGGCAAACAGCCGATGACTGAAGCATCTAACAAATGTAAAGCAAGAGTAGTGATATATGACACAGCCTTCTTTATGCAAAGCATTGTGGATGGAGAAAAAAGGTTGCTGAAACAGCTGGCTTCAGCCTCCTTGGCTATAGCCTTCATAAAGCTTTTGTCAGAGTAACATTTCAGACCTCTAAAATGCAGATGTCTACGTCTAAACCTGTTGTACAGATTCTCTTTCCAGTCAATGAAAGAAACTGGCACATAGAAGGTTGTTTTATCTTCAGATAAAAAACAAGTAATTGAAGTTAGTAACAATCAATAGCGACAACAAAACCCTACAAACATCTTTAGTGATCATTTTAAGACACTTTTTTTTTTTACTATGTCTAATGATGTTTTGTAGCAGAAAAGGAAGCTTAATAAAGTAAAAAACTTAGGAAAGAATGAATACAGCAAAATAGGAATGTGGGAAAAACTGAAACTAATAGTTTGTTAATAACTGTTATGTAAAAATGTAGACAAAATTCTAAATTCTTTGCTTTCTAAACATAAAAAATATTACATCTCAAAGCCCAAAGTGATTTTAAGCAGCATCTTTCCTTAATTCTCCCCTCTTCCCCCATAAACGCAGTGTGTGGTTTTTCCACCCAAAGGCAACTAGCAATCACACTTTCAAAAAGTACTTATTGGAAAGAACAAGCTGGTAGACAATGTTTTAGGTGGTATGCTATTTCAGGGTCAGATTCTGAATCTAGGATCTGGACCTCAACTAGTCCAATTCTTCCTCATCAGCACTTTGGATTCATTCTAGGGGCAGAATGCAAATACGCTTACCAAAATCCAGACCAAAACAGCTAGGCAAGAGAATTTAGAATAATGTATTTGAACCTCACACATACAGAGCATTTTTAAAATTACTCCATTGAAGAATCTGATGGCTAATTCTAGAAAATATAGTACTGTGAGGTGACCCATAGTGCTAAAGCATTTGAATAATTTCATTCCTCTTCAAGGAAGCACATAAACATATATTTAACTTTAATCATAGATCATCTTACTGCTTTCATCTGGACCTAATCATTAACCATAAACACGTGCTTAAATGCTTCACTGAAAAAGGATGAGATTACTCACACTCTTACTGTTAATTGTATGCTTAGATGTTACAGTGGCCTCTTGGCAGGCTGCACTGTGTGCTGTGGCTGTTCAAAGCAGAAGGAAGCTGTAACGCTCTACAGCAAAGACTGTGACTGTGCCTTTCTTTCCTGCTCCTTAGTAAGTTGTGTGGGGTAGGTCATGTAAGATGGTCTCTGCATGGGGCTCTCCAGTGAGACTTGGCAAAAAAAGTCTTGTAAAAAAGTACATCTAGTGAATTGATCCAATTCCAATAAATTTTCTAACACTGCAAATTACTTCTTGCCCAGTAAGAATACTGATTAAAGTTAATAGTTATTATTAAGTCCACTTGTTAGACTCTAAGATTAAAGTCTAGTTATTAACTAGCCTAATTAGCTACGGTAAAGGCTGCAGAACCATGCTTTTGGTATATACAAACACTATCCTCTGTAAAATATCGAGCTTATTTTTTCATAGAGCCTCAGGCAATGGTACTGAAGATGCAGTCCGTGTGTCAATTCTCCCTCTCACCATATCATATTTATGGCCTTTATGACTGCAACATCTAACTGCCTTCCTAGAAATTAGAAGATAAAAGTAAACCAGACAGAGCTCATAGCAGCAAGCTGAAATCCATTTCCAGGTACTTAATTTCAAGTCAAAACATGTATCAAATACCAAGTCCTTCTTCTTGGAACAAAAACTGTGTTATAAAAGCACCAAGCAAATTTCTTCTAAATCTCCCATGATTTCATATTCAGTCATGTCAAATTGCTTAATCCAGTAAAAGGCTGCTAACCAGCAAAGGGATAGACAAAAGTATATGAGCACTTTAAAAAGAAAATAGGATCTCTAAAACTAATAGAGCTCAACACCATAACAGAGCTGTTTGGTTTGTAGCCACTCACAGAGCACTGCATTTAGCATATAAGCCACTTGTCAGAGCTGTTCGTGCACTTATTGAAGTATTCCTCCTAACTGGACTGCTATGCTGTAATGCAATGCTACGTTGACTGCCATGATTTTTTTACATCTGGGCAAGCAAATAGCCCTTGATAAATGCTGCCACTTGTTACCAAAACAAATATGACAGTAACTCTGGACTACGTTCCTCACTTGCAAAAGACTACCACCTACTGTCTGCCACTCCTCTGTCACAGTCCCTGAAAAATCCACTACCTGCCTCATAGTATCATAGAAATATCATAGAATCATTATGGTTGGAA
>NW_009609916.1:0-15996 GCF_000690535.1 Cariama cristata
ACAGCACGCGTGGGGTGAAGGGGGTTCAGGTCTGGGGAGCAGAACTTGGGCGTGCGGGAGGGCGATGGGCGCTGTCGTGGGTGAATGCTGCAGGTCAGTGGGACGTAAGCGTCGCTCAGTGCCATTGAGAAAAGCGCCAGCAACAAGCTGGGAGGCTGAGAAGTGTACTTATTTTCATTAAAAGTAGTAAAACTGCATCTAGCCTTGCCTTTGATAGAGAAGTGTGGCTCACAGAGAACGGCGCCAGCAGATGATGTTCATTCTTGATCCAAATGGAAGCAACGCGCAGCATTTTGTTGATGAGGACTGTCAGAGGGTCACATTTGTCTTAAACAGCTGACAAAATCCAGCAAACATTTAGATGTTACAGAAGCAAGCTTTTACCCGACTTATCACCCCCAGAACCACTCTACAACTAAAAATAAATCCTGTGAAAGTTGCTTTTAAGCAGATAAATAAAAAAACTTCAGACGCCTTGTTACATTTTCATTGGGTGGATTGAAAGAAGTAGAAAAAAAAGTGGAGAATTTAAGTGCATAGAAATAAATATGCTTTTAAAAAGTATTTCTATCTACAGTGCTATTAGCAATTGTAAGAAAACATGTCTTGTGATTTTGAATTGTCATTGTCCTGTAAATGATGAGAATAAATACAGGCCAGGCTGTTGGATTCACAAACTTGTGATTTTGAATTGTCATTATCCTGTAAATGATGAGAGTAAATACAGGCCAGGCTGTTGGATTCACAACTTGCGAGCGGTGTACAAGCTGTGCTTCAGCACCACTGTTACACCGGGATAAGCAGGAGTACATACAGTAAATAGTAGAAGGATATGCTCCAGTATGTAAACCGATGCTAGGAAAGACATTTACTCGAACTAGTATCGTTTGTTGACACCTGGCGGTAGATGAAGCCGTCTGGAATGAGAGTTGCGGAGGTGCTGGGGTATGTAGTGGTTGCTCCTAAATACTGCCCTTGGTACCTACAGGGAGGATCGTGTATGAACCAGCTGTCTACGCGGGGACTGCAGGCAGCCTAGCTGGGCACGTCATGGTGGGCAAACAGCCTGAGAGCATGCCGCTGGTGTAATATGGCAAGGGATGGGGAGCGCCCAGTTTCATTCTGCAGTTGGAGAGTGGCTCTGGTCTTCCCACAGGGGCTCTCAGGAACACACCAGTGATCTCTCTGCTCCGGCTTCCCAGCGCTGTGGGCTGAAATATTTTGAACCCAAGTCTTGGTTGAAATGGGAACCTCTTTGCTAAATTAATCATTCATTGAATAGAAAAAGACGTTCGCAGAACTGAACAACAATTTCATTATCCTGTATTTGAACTCTTTTCCCTTCTCCAGAGACAGAGCTGCTTCCTACGGGTTTGCAGCAGAGGAACTGGAGCAATAATGAGCTTTCCAAATCTCTCATATGAAGTAGAAATAAAATAAGAGGATGGAGTTCCTTTAGTGAGCTTCTCACAGGAGTCAGAGGAAGAAGGTCCTCTTCTGTCTCAGTGCCGGCTCAGCTTCTGCCCGCTTCTTCTCCAGTTTCTTCCGTGAACCAAATTGTTCAGCAGTCTAATGACTGAACCCAAGAGTTTACAGGATTTGGATCATGTCTCTCTTTTTTTGAAATCAAATCTATACAAAATTATTCACAACCACACAAAGGGGAGTAAAGTCATTGGAAATAAACTCTGTGCTGCTTGGGGCCCTGATTTCTGCAATAACTAAGTTGGGGAAATATTTTATACATTAAAGAGGGGTAATGTTTTATACATTATGTTATTAAATATTTTCTTTCTGTTCATTTTCAAGAAACTGCATCTCAGTTAACATGTATTTACATGAACTGTCTATGGTTTCTAATATTTATGAATCATTTTGCACTGTTACAGCAGTGCCAATTTACTGTAAACCACAGGTCCATCCAGTAGGCAGTGCGAGGCTCTGACCATTACCGATTCTCTGAGCCACTCTATGCCCGGCAATATCAGGGCAGTTTTTACTGTCAATTATAACTCTGTGGCCCTCTTGACTTTGCCAAATTTGTACAGACCTATTCTTTTTAATTCCACTTCTCTAGAAAAAAAAAAAAATCCTTTGAAGAATGACTTTATAGTTGGATTATGAAAAGCACACACACCAGTGATATTGGGAACACCTAAACACAAAATGCGTAAATACCAGCATATCTTTTTAAAACATACATTTCAGTTGCTGTGTCACAGGATCTGCATATCTGATGTCTTATTTACAAGCATAACTTGGCACTCAAGACATTTGTGTGCTGGAAACAGTTTTACAGTTTGAACATATATTTAAATGGATGGAAATCATGATGAAAGTTAAAAATCAGAGATTTTTATTATGTAAGGAGCTCCTGTAGAAATCTTTTTTCCAAAAAACAGTATACATACGTTGTAGGTAATTGTCTAAATTGATCAAAAACCAAAGGTAGTCAGAAAGGTTATTAAGAGAACAAGACAGAGCATCTAAGCTGACAAACAAAACCATTCCTCACAGGTCATTACATTGCTTCAGGGTGTCACTGTTGCTGCAAACAGTTAATGCTGGGCAGTTCTCCTCGGGTTTTCATTCAGGCGGTCCAGAGGAAGACATACTTTGTGTTTGGTTCATTACAAAACACAAAAATCATGTACACTGACAGAGCAGCAAAGTAATCTTTGAGGCAGAGAGATAAAAACTTCGTTTGGGTAATGCATTCAATGTCCTTATACTGCTGAGAGGTATGAGCCAGGTCACCACGAACCCTTACCTCTCAGTAGTACTTCTTTAAAAAGTCTGCTGCAGGGTAAAACCAGATGAAGAGCAACTTGCTTCCCTCTCAACCTGGCAAAGATGTCTGCAGATCTCAACTGCTGCTTAGTACCGTTCTCCCAAAGCCATGCTGTAGCCAACAGGAGGTCAACCTTTGGTGCGGCCTCACCTTGAGCACTGTGTGCAGTTCTGGGCCCCACGGTTTAAGAAGGGTGTTAAGGTCCTGGAATGTGTCCAGAGGAGGGCAAGAAAGCTGGTGAAGGGGCTGGAAGACATGTCCTGTGAGGAGCAGTTGAGGACTCTGGGTTTGTCTAGGTTGGAGAAAAGGAGGCTGAGGGGCCACCTCGTTGCTCTCTGCAGCTTCCTGAGGAGGGGACGTGGAGAGGGAGGTGCTGAGCTCTTCTCCCTTGGATCCAGTGCCAGGGACACATGGGAATGGCTCAAAGGTGCACCAGGGGATGTTCAGACTACATGTGAGGAAGCGTTTCTTTACCAAGAGAGTGGTCAAACACTGGAACAGGCTTCCTAGAGAGGTGGTCGATGCCCCAAGCCTGTCAGTGTTTAAGAGACATTTGGAGAATGCCCTTAACAACATGCTCTAACTTTTGGTCAGCCCTGAAGTGGTCAGGCAGTTGGACTAGATGATCATTGTAGGTCCCTTCCAACTGCAGTATTCCCTTTCCTTCATTTCCCTTCCCTTCTCTGTCTTTACCTGGGTAGGGACATAATGAAGAAATCCTCTCTAAATCACCAAGCATTGATTGAATGGTGCATGTTAGTGATATGTCTGAAAGAGGCATGATGCCAGTCTTTCTGTCCTTGCTAGTGATACACACAGATGCTGTTTTTATTAGTGTAAGTTAGAAAGTTAATTTTGGGCCAATAAGTAGGTTTTTTTCTAATAATATTAGCTGACACGAATTTAAATACTTTTATTATTTCATTCCATTTGAGATCCTCTGACTGTCCCTCTTGTCTAGGCTTTTGTCTGCCTCACCTAAAAATGGTAAAGTCCACATGTCATGCCCAGGTGTGATGGGAGTCCTCTCACCACTTCACAGGTTCTGGACATTCTTGGGAACTTCTCACAAAGCATGTCAAAGCTTTCATTTAATATAGACTCTCAATTTTAATATGGTTGTCCAGGCAATAAATAGCACTTGGAGATGTTTGGGAAGTCCCCAGACGTGACAGATAATGCTGATTACTTCACACTATGCCTTTAAGAAACGATCTCCTGCTTACGTATTGCTGGGTAAGGGGTGTAGCCATGCAACTTTATTTTCTGTTGTACAAACACGATCAAAACTTATGTTCCATGGTTTATAACAGTATGATTTACTACATTTGTGAAAGAAGGTGTTTCACAAGTGTATGATGTTAGAATTCCAAAAATATGACTGGGAAATAAAAGATAAAACAGCCTTTTGAATTGAGAAAATATCAAACAACACTGAAGTGAAACACTTCAGACTAGATGACCAACCTGGATAGTCTTATGATCTTGTATATTATTGATAGTTTTGTTAATATTTCTATGCATTTTGCCAATTATTATCAAAGGCTCCTTTTAAAATGTTTGTATTATACTAGCCTACATGTCTTTAAAATGCTAAACATTCCTAATACTGTGTGATGTTGAATGAGTTGTTTCCTATTTGATTGCAGTTTGATGTAACTGACAGAAATTTAAAAAATCTAACTACATATTAATAGAAATATGACATGCATTATCATACTTTTCCTCTAAAATTATTAGCATTGTGATAGATCTGGATACAATTTTACATACCAATTTGAATTAACATAAACCAGGCTAGTAATGTGCATTTGCGAGCAAATCTTTTGTTCCAGACTGAGGCAGAGAGCTGAGCTGGAAACCGGGCAGACAAATGATGGAGTTATGGAGGGAAATCCCTTCTCCTTCAGCAGAGAAGTAGCTGTTAATCTTAAGTTCCTTATCAATATGGAAGTTTCTACCCTCTCTCAGAGGAAATGCCTATTGTGATCACTAGTTCAGAGTCACAGCTGTGTTGAAGTGTCTGCTTCCTGCCAAAACTGCTCAAAGTATTAAGGACTACTTCTGATACCTTGGCTTGTAAGGCGTTTTGTAGAGGGATGTCATAACTAACTGTATCAACATTCATTTATTCTGCAGCCACTTCAGTCATGAACAGTCATTTCTGGGATAAATTGGTAAATATGTATCTCTAGATGAGAGTGGTGAGCACTTTTTTTTCCCCCTCTGAAATAATCGCTTTGTATTATTGAGTAACATCACCAGCCTATTCCCCACGTCCTTCCAAGGATGTCACACGGGCCAAGACTGATGGACTCTTGTGAAAGCCGTATTACTCCAGTCTTGTTCGCTTTTTACTTTCAACAGCTATGTCACAAACATGCCAGAAGCTATGCAAAGTGACTTGTCTCCCACCACTGAGTGTACTTCTTCCAGAAAACAATCAACAAGTTCTCAAAATGACATTCCACCTCAATGATTTCTGAAATTACAATTGCATTTTAAAAAGTGAGCATGTTTCTTATTTGGGTACCTGGTACCATACATACAAGGCTGACCTCTACAAGCTCTTTCCCATGCATCAGAATGACGCTAGCTCTTCCCTCAAACTATTAGTTTGTTTATTAAACTTTGGTAGGCTATCTGTTCAGACTTATTGGTAATTCTTATCTGACCAAGAAGATTACTGACAGGTTCATCCATTTTAAAGGGAGACTAGAATGGATTTCGCATTTGGCTGTCAGTCTGTGTTCTTCATTTGTCACAAAAAAGTCAAAGCTTGCTCTTCATTTGTCAAGTCTGTCTTTCCCGTCATGTACAGTGGGTCAGAGATTACAGCTCATCTCAAGTACTTATAGCAAATATGTTGTGGACAATAAGAATACGATTGCTTGACTTTGAAAGACATGTACAGTAGCTCACAGCAAATGCTACAGGGCACCATTGACAGGATCAAGCCAACAAAACAGAACAGCAAAATGCAGCGGGCTCCTGCCCCACTCACAGGTACACAAGCTTTCTCTACTATGCATGTAAAAAACTATCAGGATTTTCTTCAGGAAGCAGTTGTTTGGGTTTTTTTAATTCTGGTGAACTTTTAAATTTTTTGCAACCCAAGCACATTAAATAATCAGAAGAGAATACATTTGTTTATTTATTTAGTGGAAGAAATTCCTTAACTTCTAGGATAAAGCTATGTTTTCTAGAGGGTAAGAAATATCCTAGAACTCAACAGACCAGGTGTCAAGGAGCAGCAAGGACCAGCAGCTCCCTCAAGGACGGGGAACAAGGAACCAAGGGGGATAACCCCTTCCAACATTGCAGCACTCATCCCACAACACGCAAGTGAGGTGAACAAAACAGACCTAGAAATCATGGCCAGGTTCAAGCAAGAGTTCAGATCATCAGGCAAGTTTGCTGTGAAATCAGTCTGCAAGTGAGGGACAAGATCAAGTCTAGTGACTGGTAGGCAAGTCCATCATGACAGAGCAGGTCTGAGATTAAGCTGGAAAATCAGACTGCAGATCAGAACCATCCATGACCAGGCATAACTGTGGCTGAGCTCAAGACCAGCACTCCTACAGCATAGCCAAAAAAGAGGTTTAGGGCACTGGGCTGTGCTTAAAAAAGCCTCTGTGTCCATGGGCAGTGGTGTGGGTCAAGGCCCCAGGTGAGGCTGGTTAGTGCCAGTAAGGCTTATTAATGCATTCAGAGCCAAGAAGTGATGGTGGAAGAAATAAAAGAATTATCTCTGCTTGCTGCTTTTTGTGGGTTTGTGCTGGGGGGGGGGATGCGGGGAAGAAAAAGAGAGGAGATGCAAACTTAGGTATGAAGCAATAAGCCAGTCTAGAAATAAGAAAAAAGAGGGAGGGTGATTACAAACAAGAGAAAAGGGAAAAAAAATAACTCGAGAGGTGTGAGAACTGGAAGGAGAAAAGAAAGGATGGAACAAAAAAGTATCGTAAGGGGAAAAAGTGGGGTTCCTATGAGAACAATATAGTTATAGAATACTAAGGCTTTTATGGAAATAAGGGAAAAAGCTGGAGTATATGTGTTTATTTTACCTATTTTACGAGCAGTTGGATCTTTTCCCTTATGACTGTGCCAAAAAGGAAAAAGAAGATTTTGCTAAGTCATTATATTCCATGTCTTTGTTCTCTCCTTCAAGTTGCCTTCATTTTTTCTGTTACTTCTTATTGTCCTCTGTGGTGCAAGGATCTCTACTTTCTGTGGGTGTCTGTAAGGTTTCCTATGAAGGCAGCCAATTTTCCTTTTATTTATACCTTCTGTTTTCCACCTTCTGTGCCCTGAGCATTCTGTGCCAAGCATTTCCTATGGCCAAACTAGTATCAGGTCCATAGTTGACTGCATTTTGGTCTCTCTTTACTTAGGTATGTATTTGGCTCACTGTTTACTCTATTAGGAAGGGGCTACTGACTTATAGCGGATCAGACTTTGAACTTACTTGCAGTGATGTGTGGTTTTACACCAGGAGAGCTTAGATCAGATCACCCTTAATTGTCTCTAGTAATTTCTCAACCCATATACTCAACTTAAAATGCTTCTTTCGGCTTAATGATGCCACTTCCCATTTCATGCATCTTCAGCCCTTCCATCATCAGTTGTTCTGATGTTTTTCTGTCAACTCAGATTTTCTCTCTGTCATTTCCCTCCTGCTTCCTAATCACAGATTTAGGCACAATTCTCATTGTCCTTGACAACCTTGCACCAATGAGCAATTTCACAAAATGAGAATCAATTGCAATATCATTTTATACTCCCACATTCAGAAGTATATTTTAAGATAAATGTAAATTCTTATTACTCTGTTGTGTTAAAATATCTGACAGAACCTTAATATTTTACATCATTGTACCTTTTTCATATTTCATGATGTAAATCCAATTAATAAACAGAATGTTAGGAAAAAATAGAAAACTTATCAAGTCCTTTACAACAGAACAGATTATTCCTAGCTCCGATCACAGATTCTTTTCGCACTGGATTTCACATCCTGCTTTCAAAATAATTGAACCACAGCATGAACAAAAATGTTACGTACTAGGACAAGTGAAGTGAAAACATGAAAAAGAATAAAAATATCTCAATGGAACATACATATTACTTAATGGTTGCACACTTACATTGTGTCCACTGTATGAACAGTCCCTTCTGACTATATTTGAAGAGGTAGCTATCTGTGAATTAATCAGTCAAATTCTGCTGTATTAAGTGTGGTTTAGCCTTACACTTATAAATCTGACCCATAATCTAATTTACTCCCAGTCGTATACTTAAATTCATGCATGATCTGACAGATTTGATCATCTAAGTTACCATAATTAATTTCTCCTTTCAGAAAATAATGCATGAAGCATCACATTTCTGGAATTGACCTAAAAAGTTTAAATCAAGTCTCATGTAAAGGTTGTAAGGAAAAACATGCCTTGTATTTTTAAACTGACATGTAGAAGGTGTCTTACCATTTCTGGGGTGTGATAACAAGAAGAGACAGGACATAGTCCTTTAGTATAGAAATGGGAGGCACTTACTGAAGTTACTTTGATTTTAATGATCAGATATTGTATTTATTATTTGAAATTGTTAAATATTGAGTGTTGAGCAGGGAATTTGCCAAATAGATTGAATTAGTGTATGTATTTGTTTGCGTTATTTGATGATGTCAACAAGGAACGATCAAGTTCTTTCTGTGAATAATTTGAATCCTCCATATTTTTGCTTCAAGCAACAACAAAAATAATTTTTGTTTTCCACCTGGCATATCAAATTCCATCAGTATTTCAAGAGTCTTTCCATCCTGAGCCCCATTCCATGAGAACCTCTATCTACCAATTTGACCTTCTTCAGAAGGTTTTTGCTGGCACTCAATGCCAATGGTTTTCACCTGTGACTCCTCAGCACAAATGTACCTCAGGCAGGTGAATCAAAAGTTCAGTGTCCTTTGAGACAGGGATTGTCCTGGATCACTTAGGAGTGCTTGCAAGAGACTCATTCACACAAATACAGGCTTCCAACCCTGTCCCAGACATCTTCCACTGTGGCCCTGAGCTGGTGGCATCTCCCAGTCCCAGGGTGCTGGGGGACAGGGTGGGAGTAGCAGCCACTGGCAGCAGTGGTGAGCACTCCCTGATTTGCTTCAGGCAAGATCAGCTGGGTTAGTGCAAACAGTTTAAATGCATTTTCCCTCTGGTGAGGTAGAGCCTGCTCCTATGAATTTTTTCACCTGCAGATTACTGGCTGCAGCAGCCTCTAACAGGCAGGCATTGCTACACAGTGGGGGCTAGCAAGGGGCAGTTCCTTCTTTCTTTGGCAAGGAGGGGTCTAAAGATGAAGGATACTTGTGAGCGAGTGAATGCATGATAGTGCAGTGCACTTGTGCAGACTTCTGGATATGATGGAATGGCTCCTACTCCTCTTACCTTAGGTTGTACTAGGGCTCCTCAGTCTGCCCTGTGAGGTTTTGACACCCAGATTTGGAGATGGTAAGCAGCAAAAAGCTCAACGCAGCTTCAAAATCACTGCAGGTAAAGATAAACAATAATCAGCATTTCATCTACTGAATTTGATAAAATTTTGAAGATTTAATTGACATTCTAGCTTGCCTTTAGTCCTTGCTCAAGAAGTGGTAGGGATATTCTTTTCCCTTGCTCTGTGTGGAGTAATAAACAAGAGATGTTAGCTATCTCCTTTCTTTGGGAAAGTCAGTAGTGGGAAAACGTCAAAAATTCCTGAGAGTGCACGACACTGCACACTTGGATTGCATAGAGTGTGACAATTTCTTATCTGGAGGAACCCTTTGTGGAGTTTCTGAATATATACATGAAAGCTATTACAGTGAGGGGGGAAAAAAGTCACGAGGAAGCAATAGTGAGAAATTGATTTGAAGATTTTCTTAAGACACAATTTTTCTGTGAAGCTCCTGTGACTTTATATTTCCCATAGGAAATGTATTAATGGTATCAATGGAAAGAGTAGTATTTGGGGTGAAGCTCTTTTACCACTTTAAAAACACCACCACCACCAAACAGCATGGAGACCAAATTCAGAATAGTTTCGGAAAAAAAAGTTATAAAAATGCAGCAGCTCTACTTTACAGAGCTTGTAGGGAGCCTTAGAAGTTTCTGGTATGAATTGGTCAATGGGTTATTGTTTTATGCAGAAACCCATAATATACTGTGCTGGTCTGTTGGAACTTGGATGCAGTAAGAAACATTACTTTGTTAAATTCCTTGGCTCAGAGTGATTGATGGACAGCACGTGGTGCCAGAGATAAAGGAGATTTTTAAAAATACCCACCAGTAGTGAAACTCTGGAGAACAGCACTTGATCCCACTTCCATATGTAGGGGACGTAAGGAAGAAGGCAGGTGGAGGTAGCTCTATTTCTGATCGTAGCAGATTCTGAAGCAGGTAATTCTTTTAATAGTTTTCGGATACCCCAGACAGATCCTGACTATGAAACTGTATTGCAGAAATCTGAGGAGTATCGTGTTCCATCTGAAAATATATGAATACATATATAGAGAGATGGATTTTAGCAGGGATTATGTAAAGGAGAGAAAAACATAGAGGACTTTTTGATAGAAGACTGAAGAACTAGGCTTGCAATTTTGAGTACCTGTATCTTGAATAAGAGAACAGATCTTGAAAAGAAGAGGCCCAGAATTAAGCTGTGATTAAAGCAAATAGAATTTGCCAAGCAAAAGAAGTAATGTAATAGAAGCCTTTAATTTGTGAATGATGTGCAGTCTGGACATGACAGAAAATCCAAAACATTAAAGGAATGGAGAGTTTAGTTAGAAAAGCATGAAAAGCTCAAAGAAAGAGTTCACAAATAAATACCACAAGACCAGCAGAAGCTGAAAGCAAACGGGACATTTCTTATTCCTAACTGCAATATAGGAGACCAATTAATGAGCTGTCAGAAACAGTTACTTCCCAACTGAAAGAAAAGCCATAGGTAGTAGAAAGTAAGGAAGTGAAATTCAAGGCTTAGGGAAGGAGAACTATCCCACCAAGTGAATTTGTTGTCTGAACCTATAGGTAAATGAATTTGCGAAAATACAGGTTTTAGTTCCTATATTAAAAGAGCTGATCCCTCAACCAATACCTGAGCTAGTTCTGAGCAAGATGTCCCACATGCCCTGTAATGTCTTTGCACAGAAGCAAACTGCTTTTTTTTTCTTCTTTTTTTTTGCCTTTGGAGATAAAGCAGCTGAAGATCTGTGAACCTGAGTTGGTTTGATACGAGCTGGTGGTCTTTGGCATAGACTTGGGAGTCACTGGGTAATTACTGAATTTGGGGTAGGAGTGTTCCTGCTTTGGCAAGTAGGAGGCCCAAGGAGGCAGCACAGGGGTGGGCAGGAGGAAGGAGATGAGCAAGGTCATTGCAAGGGAAGCTTTCACAGCTTCTGCCACCTCTGCATCAGTAGCTTTACCTGGATGCCTCTTTTGGGGCCATGGACACAACCAGGGCTGCTTCTCCCCTCCTGCACATCCATGCCATGCTTCCTCCTTCCTCTGACTTTCAGAAGGATGGGGGACCTAGAAAGAGGGGATATTTATGGCTACTTCAATGTACAGGCAATGGCATAACATCTTAGTGAAAACAGACCTTCTTAGTCAGAGCACCATTTTCTTTTGCAGAATTAGTGTCATTTACATCTTTTAGTGCTGTTTTCCAGGTGTTTTACAAACAAATGTATTAAGTGGGAGTAGGATTTTATAAATAGTGGGATAACGAAATCTATCAAAAATTCAAAACAGCACAAAATATTTTTGGATGCAATCTGAAATCAAGCTTCAAACCTATGGCCAGCCCAGAAGGAGTCAATGTGAGGACAATACCAAGATCGGAGTGAAGGTACATATGGATATCAGCTACCTAGTGCTAGTCTAAATCTTCCATCCTGTATTGCTGCCACAGGATGGGGTTGATACCTAAGCAGACGTGGGAGTACCACACTGGTTTGGAGAACACGCAGTAGGCTCAGGTCAGGAGAGCACAGACATTCCTCGGGCAGTGACCTGTACACAGGAGGGATGCAGGGCACAGGCCTTCCAGTTACAAATGGGCTGATGGAAAATCAGTAGGCTTGTCCTGCAACCTGCCTATGCTCAGACGTGAGCCAGTCCTGTGGTCAATGTTAGAGCAAGTCAACGGAAGATGCAGTCTTGGAGCTGAGGAGCCCAGAGGCAGCACATGCTTAACTGGGAGGCATCACTGCTGAACTCATAACACAAAAAAGCAATCAGACACAATACTGCGGGAAGCACAACTTGCAAGGGCTGGGACCATCTTTCAGGTTATTAACCTCAAGAATGGCTTTAGTTAATAATTCTGTGATGTTTTCATTTAGAAGATGCCAGAAGTGCTCAGCAAACTTGCACTGCTGCCTTGAAAAAAGCCTGAAATCTTGTTAGGCTGCTGAGGAAGACGGGCAGATCAAGGCAGAAAGCAGGTCTCCCATTGCATAGACTAGTACATACCTAGGATATTGACCTAAAATAACAAACCGACTATCTGCATAATAAAGGCAATCCAAATGCCAGTTCTGACTCATTACTCTTACCTCATATTTACCATAGTTGCAACTTGAGGCATTTTTAAGAGCTCTTTTTCTCATTTGGATTCTCACTGTTGAATGGAGGATGAGGTCCCACTGTCCTCAAGGTCCCTTTACCTTGTTCCAGGAAGAAAAGCAACGGGCACAAATTGAAACACATGACTATCCTCCTGAACATCAGAGAACAGTTTTTTTTCATGTGCGGGTGGTTGAACACTGGAACAGGGAGCCCAAAGAAGCTGTGGAGTCTCCATCCTTGGAAATATTCAAAAGCCATCCAGACACAGTCCTGGGCAACCAGCTCTTGCCGGCCCTGCTTGAGCAGGGGGATTGGAATAGGTGATCTCCAGAGGGCCCTTCCAACCTCAACAATTCTGTGTTTTTTCCCTTGGGACTTTCTTTTCTAGATGGTTGTTTATGTACATGAAGCTTGCACAAACTTTTTATCCAAGTTGTCTACATTTCTGCCAGATTTGATTGCTACTCTGGTTGGTACATTTGAAAGTTAGGAAGAAAAACTACAGGAGGTTCCTGTGGAGGAGACAACGACAACAGAGTGCAATTATATAAAGTGACAACACTTAGGAAACCATGGTAGTAGACAACCAAAGAAAAAGTCTGCTTTAACTCAAACAATTTGCCCTTGTCTGGTCACCTCTGTCTTAGATGAGTCAGAAAGCTTGAGGTCAAGTTGGAAATGGAGCACTTATCTGCAGAGTCCATCACTTCATCTAAGCTGGGAGAAGTGCTTCTTACACCACTCCTATGCCACCGCTATGAATCATGTTTTTTTAAAAATAAATTCTATTCAGACTCCAGAAAATTGTCTTATAGCTGCAACTGTTGTTTTTTTTTCAAAATGATGATTCAATCATTTTGTAACCCATATATGTATTGTCACAAAACTGCCTCATCTCCTTCAGTTTATACACCTCAGTCAAGTGTAAAATTAAACAAAACCAGGAGGAAAATTATGCTTAAAGAAAGAAAAACACATCTGGAAAAATAAATCATTGTATTGTCTTAATGCATTGTAGTCAAAGTCTGAGAAGTGGAAAACAGAAATCACATTCTATTTTGTGAAAGCTCCACTGCTGGCAGAGGTGAAACTAATAAGGCTGGTAAATCTTTATGATAAATATTTAATAAAACTTCATAGGTGTATGATTTACTGCATTATCATTCCTTGAAGAAAGGAAATAACTGAGACCCTATACCTGCAAAGACTATACATTTCCATTAATATTGCAAACCACAAACCTCCCCACTGGTCTCAATGAAATTTCCCTCTAGTTTTTTGTTGGCTGTAACCCATACTTGATCAGTACTTCCTAACCTAAAATGCTGAAAAATTATGAAAATTTCCCCAAATTAGAAAGAAAACTAAAAAAATACCTGAAGAGAGCAGATGCTTTTTGGAATGTGAGGAAGTTTCTTGGTGGATAGGACAGATCAGTTGTAAGTCATAAATCTCATTGCTCCTCTCAAAGCAGTCAGAGTTCATGGAGTCAGCATGGGGCCTTATTCCTATTTTAGTAGATCTTCCACATGCACTAGAATGTCAGTTGCCTAGATAACATCACTTTATTCAGTTGATGTGTATGTAAACCTATACACTTTTTTGCATGTAATTAAAGAAATCGGTGAGCATATTTATTAAAAAAACCTACAAGGTACTATATCTCTAAGTAAAGATGTCAGAATTTGCTGGTTTAAGCTTCATTAAGATTTATATGAAAAAGAAAAGTGCTTCTGGCATTATATAGTTCCATAGAAAAACTTTGATATGCATGTTAGCATCAATTTATGGGTAGGTTTTAGGTGCCTGTATATTTAAAGGAATATTTTGTATGCTCTTTTGGAGAGGAGCGTCTGTTTGAAAGACTAACAGGGAATTTTGCATGGAAGGAAAGATCATTTGGTACCTTTGCAAGACAATCTTCCTAAAAGAGACAGCTCTCACCAGTTATTAAGCACATGAATTTGCCGAAAGTGCAGTGATAAATGGAAATGTCTTGTATTGCTTTTTTACCATACCGCTCATTTCCATGGATCAATTTATCGATGGTTTTGAGCCCATTAATAACTATATTTGAAAACTGCTGCCTTGTTTGTATTCACATTGTATGTCTTAAGTAGGGCTGAACTCCCACAGAAAAGCATCCTCTAGTTACTTCCAAGCAGGATAGGGTTTGTCACGTTCCTGAACTGCCAGAATGCTGTGGGGAAAGTAAAACATACTACAGAAAAAGAATAAATGCAACTTACTGCTTTTTTATCACAGTGTTGATGGGGAACAAGACTCCGTATTCTGCTACAACCTTGAGATACTGTGAGAGAAAAATACGGGAACTATAAAAATACTGTGAAATGACATTTTCTTCCAACTTCCACAATAAGTATACTGGTTGTGCAGTAAATATACTGGTTGTGGAATAGCTAGGTGGGACAAGAACATGTACAGTACTCATCTGCTATTAAAGAAAAGCCTATTTTTGTCCTCCTACGGGATAGAGAAACTGTTCAAGACTAGCTCATCTGTGTGAAAATATGACCCAGGAAGGCCTACCAAGCAAGGTCAGTACATCCTAGAATGATTTGTTGAATAAATTCAGCCCTCAGGAGGCTAAGGTGCTGACAGCCCATCAGGTCTCTTTGCCCAAGCTTTTTGAAACAGCATAGGTTGGCACCAGGCATGAGTAAGCAACAAGTCCTTCCCCCATGTTTAGGGGGGGTCACCAGCCCTATCCTGTTCCAGACAGTTCTGCACATCATACTAGTACAAAGAAGGAAAAAAAAAGGTGTAAAAGAAGTCTTACAGAAACTTTTCCTGGTTTAAGATGTTGAAAATCCAGGCCTGGGTTTTTAAGAGATTACCAAATTAGTTGGACTCTTGACTGCTCTTTTCCCCTTTTCCCAAAGTTTCTGTTAGAAAATGTGTTCCTTTTGCTCCCATAAGTATTTTGCTTCAGCTGTTAAAAATGACATCCTAAGCTTAAAAATAAATGTCAGTCTATGCTGGCATTTGCGACAAGGCAACAGGTTTGGAACAATGATCCATAAAGTTCCTTTTAGTGTTCTTTTCCTATTTTAAAGCAAACCTTCCCCAAGAATTATGATGAACAAGTGGAGGGCTGCATTCAGCAGCAGGGAGTCACTAATGACCGTTTCTGTCCTCACCAGTAAATAGCAGAGCAGTTAATGGAAATTACTTTTGAGTATTTCTCAAGACAGCTAAATGAAGAAACCAGCCACAGACACATTTAAATCTTCTCTCTCTTAATTAACATGCATCTCACAAATATATACACTGTAAATACCATATTATCTCTGATCCTGTAAAAGAACAGTGAGTGGATTGATACTGATACAGATAGAGAGATAAATTAGCTTGATAGATGGTCTCCTGGTGTTTGTCACTCCCAACCACTGTAATTACAACTACTTTTGAATACTTGGCAGTATGCAAATCACAATTTAAAATAGTTTAAAATACATGTGTCTGAAGTAACTGTTCAAACAGCATCTTCCAAGAGAGACAGAGAAAGGAAAAGAGATTTAATGCACTCACCAAAAATCAATTTGTTTTTCAAAACGGGAAAAAAAATTACTGTAGGGA
>NW_009609916.1:16027-35675 GCF_000690535.1 Cariama cristata
GATAGTGCCCCAAAGTTTTCACTCCCGCTTCCTCTTTTCATTTGCCTCTTTTTTCTTTTTTTTTTTTAAAACCATTTTCTTCTGTAAGAGTTGATTTCTATGGCAGATCCCCAGTAGTTTCAGAGAAAATTAATTCTTTACAGCCTTTTTGATTAAGCATCCATAAAACTGAAACCTCCAAAATCACGTCACTTTTGGAAACACAGGCCTATGACTGCTTAACATAAAAGACCTTCAGACATGACCTTCAATGCAGTGTAAAACTGCATTGATTTTCCAGTCCAACATTGCTGAAATGCCCTGGGCTTTAATAGAATTAAGTATGCCACAAAATAAAGCTAGGATGGTGCCATTTTTGGAAGACTGTACCATGGGTTTTAGTCCAGGCATGTTGTGAAGAACTGAGCTGGAAACTTAGCACCAGCATGGGACTCACAGCAGTGTGACAATCAGCTCTGTGTGGTCGGAAGAAGTCCTGAGAAAAGGAAGGACTTGAAAAAGTACTGAGCATTCCCAAATCACGGAAAGGTTGCCTATAGATGGGTGTAGATGGACATCGCACTGACTGGGGAACTAAAACTTTGAAATGGGACTAAGCAAGACTATAGGTAACACTGATCCACAGTGCACTGTTTAGGAGAATGAATAGACAGCTCATATGGAAACAATTTTAAAAAGTCCTGTGCTCTTTGTGGACCAGAAAGGCTTCTATTTGATGGTTGTTTACAAATAATTTTTCTTCTGTCTACCAAACTACTCTGGGCAGAGAAGTCCTTCTACCCTTTATGTATGTGTAGTGTCCATCAAAATGGAAAAAAGATTCCAGACCTCGGTATTGTGGGACTGAGGGTAGGTCTGAAGAGCATGTTGGTAGGTACAAGGTGATGACAGAGTCTGCGACAGCTCTGAGACCTGCTCCCAAGCCTCCATCCAGGAATTCCAGGCAGTGCCTTCCTCTGGCTACAGATCCTACGGGAATCCCTCTGACTTCACCTTTCTCCTGCCATGCTATAAATGCCTTGCTATTCTTGCACAAGCAATGCTGCCATACTGATGATCCAACAGTTGACCCCCAAGCCCCAGCCTGACCAAACCATTGTCTGAGTTACAGTGGCATTGGATGAGTGCATGGGCATCTTTAGGTGCCCGTGTCTGTGGGACTAGCAATACCGTTCCCGTTGTGTTTTCCCATCTGCAATAACACATGCCTGGATGATATGCTGTTTTCTTCTACCTTACACTACCTAAAACTTCTTCGTGCCCTGTGCTGGGATTTTTTTTCCCTTTTCCTCAATGCAGAAGCTAGAGCTTAAGTCATCTCCATTAAAATAACAGTCTCCTAGGCTACCTGTTCCTCTAGCTGATGTCAGGACCTGCGTAGACAGTTTTTTTGCACAGTATTTGCAATACATTCACTTTTAAGTATGCAATCAAACCCTGACAGATCAAGAAATCCTCTTGGAAAAGGAAAGGCCAAGAATCATGACTCTGGGGCAATTCATGTGACTCTCTATCCCTTAACGGAAGACCCTGTGGCCCTTGGTGTTCCAAGCTCCTTAGTAGCCTTCCTGGCTTGTTTCCCCAGATTCACATGAGAGTTTGGATTGCTAAGGAGCCAGGCACTTAGCAGTCTGCAGGTCAGTACTCTGAACTTCCAGGTTTCCGGCTCTCCACCATTTTACCGGAAGGTTAAGAAGGCAGCTCATCTCCAGCTGTCTGGCTGGCATCGTACAGGTGATGTGGAATGCAAGATCTTACAGAGGTCCTCTCCACATAGCCTGCCAGGAAGTCTTCAGAGAAAACAAACAAACAAGAGGTTGAGACCTAGCTCCCAGTAGGAAGCTCAAGGCAACAAAAATCAGCTGCTGTCTACAATACAAGTTACATGGACGTGCTCCTTCAGAAACACCTCACTTAAGGAAGCAGTTAAGCAGCAGAGTATTGGTAGTGTGGGGACTATCACAATGCTCTCATCACCACAGAGCTCAGCTGCATCATCCCACTGCTGGAAAAGCACTTTTGTGACAGACCACTTTGCCTTTCCTGCATTAAGTGGAATAAGTCTGCCACCTCCCCCTGCACTGAGACTACATCTTTGTCGCAAGGTAATTCTGAGTTGTGCCCAGACAGAGGAGAACAGAATTTCTATCTAAAAAGCAATGGACTGACACTGTTTTCAGGATTTCTTTTGTTCCTAGTTTACTTAAAAGTCTCATTTGCATTGTTTTTAACTCTGCCGAATAGAGGTTTTTCATCATGTTCCTTTTTCCTCCTTTTATGTATTTTCTATAGCTTTTAGATTCTTACTTATATTATTTATATTCATTTCCTTCTGGTCATAGAACCACACTGTTTCACTTAAAGGTTTACTTTCACTGAGTAAATGCTTATTTCATAAATATTAAACAGAGGAATGAATAGTATTCTCATCAAAATCTTATTATGAGCACTATGTTGAGAGTTTAGCCCATGTTTATACACATTTTAAAATAATGAACCACAGTCAGAATACTTTGAGTAGTTATGGATATATTCCCTCTGTTCCATTTTTAAAATACATATACCTACGTCTATAAAGTGATTACAGTTTTGTACCTGCTTTTTTTTCCCTTACTAAATTGTTTTTTAGGCAGTGTGGATATTTTTCCACTTTTTGGGGCTGTGGATTTTGAACGTAATGTGAAATAGTTCCAGTCATCTCTCAGATGCTTCTGTTTATATTTTTTCTCTTGACTGATTTAACTCATAATTATTTTCAGCATTCTGAGTTGGCCCTGTTAAAGCACCAAGTCTAGAACATACTGGTTACTCAGTTACATATTTGATTCTGTTTCCACATAAGAAATGTAAATCAGATTCCATCACTTCCATTGAATTAGTCACCACTAGCCTGATAATCGAGCACTTTCTGTGGTACACAATGCCCCCAGGTCAAACAAACTTACAGATCAGGAAATATTCATCTACAATTTTAAAAGTTCCAGGGGCAGAAGTGTAGTTTTTGCTGAAACATCTGTCAGTCAGAGAGAAAGGCCTCATGACTATAATTTCCCCCCCTGCACATTATTGAAGAGTACTTTTGGCGCTCACTCTGTGCTCAGATTTGATGGAAGGAAGACTATCCCGCTATATCCATATCGTGAATTTTGTGTGGGAATGGTGGTGCATGACGATTTAAGAATTTTTGGTCCTAGGCAGTCAATGGCTTGGGAGTGGTGAATGAACAAGAACAGCCTTCCTCCGTTGCTTTTGCTGTTTCATTCCTTCTAACGTATCAAGTTTTTAAATGTTTGATTAGTATGACCCCTTCCCACTTCAGTGAATAAGTGAAATGTGTGCTTATAAGCAAGCAGTCTGAATATCTCTCGCCTGTTGCCCGTCCATCAGCATATAAAGAGTCTTAATTTCTTCTGGTATTTTGATTCATTTTGTTCTCAACATTTAGATTGTGATTGTAGGAGTTGTCACTGGCTGTAGCTAGGCTATGCTCCTGAAGACCAGTGTCCTGTGTGCTGAGTAAATCATCCAGACTGCTTGGTTGCCTGTGCTCACAGAAGGGAAAACAATGTTCCACAAACCCCAAACCCTCTACTTTCGCATATATTAAAATCTGTTAAAATATAAGATTGTGCTGTTTTTTCCTTCCCAAAGTCATAACATATAAAGAATGTTTGTATATATGTATATTGTTTCTACAAACCTGCATACATGCAGACACTAGATCTGTATTTCTTGTGCTTCCCAAACTTGTTTTCTCTCCTTATAATTTATGTATCCAAGGAATAGGGTCATACTTGTATGCAAAAAGTGCCAAATAGGCTTCCAGAACTCAGTGAACTGAGTATTACCTACATGGGGGACACATTTAGGACAGTAAACCCATATATTTCTTAGAAAAAAGACTGTTTTATATTTAGGCTTACTTAATTAAAATCTCCTTCAAACTGTTTACAAAATGTCTTCCTAAATGCGATGAAGTCAGAGAGCATGGATAATGAAGATCAGGAGGACACACAACTTTTCTCTATGTTGACAAAAATGTTAAGCTAAAATTAATTTCATTCACAATAACATGGTACTGACTCTGTTCATGAAAACACCTTAATCATTTGGCATTTTTGTATTTTGTAATAAAATAAAGATCCTTTCAAAATTCCAATTACTTACGCATGAAAGATTTTCATAGCCCAACTCAGATAGATTAACATTGATGATTTATAAAATATTAAGCATTAGTAATGAAATGATGTAAGATCTTGCAGTCTGGGGGCTTTCTTGTGAGGCATTATTTTAAAAAGTGTATAATCACAGTAAACTCTTATCAGTACTTAAAATGAGATTTTGGTGACAATTTTACTATACATATCAATCTTAATATTTATGAAATATGCATTTATGCAATAAAAATAAGTCTCTAGGAAATGCAGTGTGGTGCAGTGGCCAGGATGCAGACCTATGAGTCAGAAGTTTGCATTCTATTTCTGGGCTTGCCAGAAGGCTTTTTCTATAATTATCAGCATCTATATTTGTCTCTTTTTTCCTCACTCTCTTTTGTCATATATTTGGAAACTCAAAGAACGACAAGAAATTATTTTAGAGAGAGGGTGTCGCCATCCATTTTGGGTTGTATCCTGACACTTGGAGAAAGCAGTACAAGTTGCCTCAGGACTTTCAAATCTTGAAATATTATTCCGTTTTGAATCCTGTTCATTCAACTCTATCCACATAGAATAACAGTATGAGTGGACAGATACCCAACACCCTGGCTAGAGATACAGTATTTATGAAGGTATGTAGCCAAAATACAGAAAATTCCCAATTTTCCTCAAGAAATTCTTCTACTGCATCGCCAATTTGGACAAAATCAATCAATTAATAAACCAGTCAGGCTTCAGATGAGACTTTCTTAAACCTGAGAGGCAAACTTTGGGATTTGGGTTTTCCTGGCTGGCTCCTGTACCTTCAGCAGCTACTTCATACCTTCAAATATTTTTAAGCCAGGAAGATTCCAGTAACTGATGGTACAGTATTTCAAGTGAGAATCTAAGAAAATCTTCTATTCGTAAGTCTCACATTAGAAAAAATATATTTTCACCACTAGTTTAGAGAGGGACAAATTTATGTCTATTCGTATTCCAGGATAGAATGAACTGCTGAAAACTCCAATGAGTTCAATTAAATTCGCTTCGGGATTTTTACAAAGTAATATTCATTCACTATAAAGGAAGTAATATGATTATGATTTTTAAATGGGATATCTGGTGGCAGAGGAACAAAAATCAAAATATCAGCTAAAACCAATAAACTACATGGTGCTAAACTGAAAAAAAATCTCTATGACATTACAACAATCAAATACCTCCCCAATGATGCCAACGCAATGAGAACAATGTTATACCCACTGTTGCATGAAATAACACAATTTATTGAGGCAATTCATCTTCAATCTGTGTTGTATGAATAATATATTGATAAAAAAGATGGGCATAGGCAGCATAGCTTCAGTTATATTTTGGAAATTTCAGATGTCTATATTAGGACAGAAGAAGCAGGCAGGAATAATTTACGGTGAGACATTTGGATACTTTGATTTAATTTTTGTATCCTAACCTTCATATGCAACATAATTTTCAAAATATTAGTCCTAAAATCAAGCTCAGTTACATGGAGTGGAGCATGGGAAGGATGACTAGAGCCAATTTACATAAACTTTCAGGATTTTATTTCTTTTAATAACCAACTCACAAATATTCACACTAGAAGTAGGCTTTCCAATGTAAATTGTTAGATTTACCACCTGTGTTCCACATGACTAGGTTTTCTTTTCAGTTTTTAATTGTAATTTTGTTGTGCAGCTGGACCTGATGTCTACTGTCCAATTTAGAATTAACACATGCTCCATTTATATTCAAGGTACTATTCAAGTTACTGGACCTAATTCTTCCACTAGAAAATCCTTAGTGATGCTATTATAATGATCTTGATCGTTGCTGAATCCTTTTCTTTCTGGAGAATATATACACTTCTGTTCTCATCAGTCCATTTTATTCTTGCTTACAGCCTTTTGGAATTTTTTTTTTTTTTTCTTCACAAATACAGCAACTTTGTCCAAAAGCAGGTTACTGTTTTGGTCTGCGTTTGCTTCCACACTGTGTGCCTGCTCTGTTTTTCACTCTGCATATTAAAACATATTACCATTCTTTGCTGTGGCTCTACTCAGCTTCAAGAAGATATCAAATTCTTATTTAGACCTTTCCCTGTTTACTCATGTAGTTGTAGGTACTCTAAACACATCGGATTCTTTAGTTGCTCTGGCTGTTCTTCTATCACCTTTTCTTCTGCTTTTCTGTTTCCAGGTACCAAGTGTAGTCCTCCAGTGGTAGATAATGAACATTTTCTGTTGAAGCCCATGGATAAGATATCTCCATAATCTTAGAGCTAAAGCTAAAAAGCAAAGAGCAAGAGTGAGACTTCTGGTAGGATTCTCCATGGATGCCAAGCCCAAGCTCTAAATGCCTGCTTTGTCAAATATCTCCGTCTTTCTGATGGAAGATACACAATACTTACAACACAACAGTCTGAGTCTCTTCAGTCTTGCATTCCTTCACAATAAGTCCCAGGTTTTTGTTTCTGGACAGTTTTATGCAAGTCATTCCCTGATGGCGTCTGATCCACCTTTTTGGCCCATTCTGTTTTGCTATTTGTAGGCTTAGAGCACAGCTTTTTTCCTTCCTTCCTTTGGAGAAGGCCTCCTATTTCTCCTGCTGATCTACCTCTCCTTAGTAATCGCTGCAGTAAGTGAGAAGGTAACATCTTCCAAAGAGAAAGTTGCCTTTTGCACCCATGTTTTGCTATTCCACTTGTATTCGCTGTCTTATGGAAGAAAAAGCTTTAACTTATGTTACTTTTTATCACATAATTTGCTTCATTTTCTCATGGTTAATAAAAATTTTCTACACTCATTAGCAATAGTGACTACCTAAGAGCCTCTCACCTTCCTATTGAACTGTATGAAGGTATTTTATGCAATTATCATAACCATTCCCTGAAACTCTGTGGCACCAAGCAAGGATCAGAATTTCTTTCTATGGGTTTTGCAGTTTTGTTTTTCAAAAATGTTAGCACAGCTTTTATAAGGGCAATTTGCTGTGGGTACCCCAGACACTAGAGCTTTTAAAACCATATCCTGTAGCAGAACATCAGAAACACTCTTAACAAATCATATTGTGGTCCATTATTTGTCACTACCTAACTTGATACGCCATATTTAGCAGATATTGATTTTACATGTGAGAAGCAATTGAAACAGCACAGAAGTAGCGCTCAGAGTGCTATTTCTGGATAAAGAAAAAATAATTTCAAAACAATGTGTAGTATTTCCAGTGTAAACAACTTAATGCCAGCCTTTTACACAGATCTGAAGTTTCCTTTAAAATGCCTGAATTACAAGCAGAGTTTCCAGCTTCAGTGTCCTGCTCTCTTTAGTCATTTATTGTTACAAGATTTTCTTTGCTGTGAAGTTTTTTAACTGTTCCACAGCACTTCACCTTGTTTTCTTTATGGCATTTTTCTATTTCCTACGATTTCGTGGGGAATTTAGATTTTCTACAATTCCTCTCTGACTCTGGGTTTTTTTCTTTAACTTTTGGGCACCATTTTTTGCAGTCTTCTACAGTGTAAATTCTTCTATGAAGACATAGTATATGTGAATGCAAATTGGTACCGTGCTGCTAGATTTTAGTGTAGACATGCGGATGCTCTGAAGGTAACCTGTGCTAAAAGGTGTGTTCGACTGTGCAAGAGTTAAGAAGCCCATTTCTATGTTTACAGCAGCGTTTAAAATGTGTATTTAAAAGGAAAAGATATTTTCAGCAAGGGATGAATTAACATTTAAAGGTAATTACTTAGTTGTATTTTTTAAGTAACCTTTCTAATGAATAGATGGCACAATAAATTATATTTATTTTAAAAAAGAGTCAAACTACTCTTCATAGCGGGATAATGGATGCCTTTAATGACAAGTCATATAACGTGTGCATTCACAAATGAATATTCATACTGCAAGTGTTCAGAGATACTGATAATATTTCACTTATTCTATGAGGGAGCAAAATAGTCATCTACCATGTCTAGTGAATAATCAAAGAGCAAGTAGATCAGAGACAACTCAGGGGATGAAATTTTTTCAGATAAATCATTTGTTAAAGAATTACAACTAATGAGCATATTCATAAAAATCAAGCTATTCATTGATAATACATCAAGTGACTAAAAGTCTATGTTTGATGGTTACATTATTTGCTATGAATAGTTCATCCATCTTCAACTGTAAAGCATTAATTTTTCTTTTAAAGTGTGAACAAATATGGCTGAAATTATCTCTGAAATTTGGAAAGACTGAGCTTTCTTCCTTTTTGTGCCCACAGGTTTCCTGCTTGACTTTGAACAAACCATTTATAGTCAGAGCCTGCTGTACTTGTTCACAGTGGCCAAGATTCCTCTACTATTTTGACACTACTTGTGGTTTTAAAGGAGTCCAGGGGTGTGTGATACTCCTTTGATGGCTGCGCAGGAAGGTGGGCTTGAGTTCCTTCAGTTGCTTGGGCAACTGGTATGCAAGCTGTCTGCTCCAGCTTATGTGGGGTCCTATGCAGTCTTGTCTACTCCGTACTGTCCCAAGCAGCCTAACTCTCTGAGACCTTTTTTCTCCTGTGATGAAGTCCACTAGCATACTTGTCTAGCTCAGTTTGTTCCAATATAGGGATCTCGTTTTTGTGGTGAGATGCTAAGAGTGGGATGGTATGGAATCAGAGGCCAAGCCTACTGGGACACCCTTTGAAGACTGGGTCATGAGTCATTTTGAGCATGGCCAGTGCCAAGTGCTTGTCAGCGCAGCTCTCGGACTTGAGGCATGCCC
Organism: Cariama cristata; assembly: GCF_000690535.1. NCBI lineage: Eukaryota > Metazoa > Chordata > Aves > Cariamiformes > Cariamidae > Cariama > Cariama cristata. The sequence continues at coordinate 24,945 of NW_009609916.1, forward strand.
CAGCCCTGCACGTAAGCTCCCTTGCTTGGAGAGGCAGCTGACACATGCTAGATTACAAATCAGAAGATAAGCAGTGTGGCTGCTCAGCAGATTGGGGATCCAGTTTGTATTCTGACCCGAAATTAAAATGGTAGCACTGATGTGTCCTTAAATCCTAGCTTCAGCTGGAAGATGTATCATGTTGCCTTGAATTCACTTTTCAGAACCGTGATCTTGTCCTCAGTTTCATCTGGTTTCTGTTAAGTGTCAGTTAGCGAGCCAGCCTAAGAGCCAGAGCTGTGAGCCATGTCATTCCCAGCTGCGTTGCTGCTAGCCTGACTGCCACTTGTATTGAAAACATCCCTGCAAGCCATTCCTTTGCACAGAAAAGTAGTGGTGGACTGGGTGTAGCTGACTTGTTTGAAGTCCTGGAACCAGTTTGCATCAGGGAGTAACAAGAGGCAAGGCTAGCAGGAGAACAGGACCATCTGGGCAGGCTTGGACTGAGAATCGTGGGTTGAGGAGAAATTAAATAACTGAATTCTCTGGCCTTGGGAGTGGGATTCTCTCTCGTCCTGTGTGAAGTGAGGCAAATGATTTCTAACTGGGGGTCACTCCCTTTTTCAGATCCTACTTCAGCCTGTGGGATCCGGTTTGCAGATGTGCAGAATATTTGTTATTGCAGCTGAATTACTGGTCCTTGATTCTGAACATCTGCAGAACTAGCTAGCAGATACCGGCCTCTATGAGGAGGGTGGGATGTTTAGTCCAGGGTCGAAGGCAGGATGTGTAAAGGAGGTGAGAGTTCAGAACTGGAAAAAAGCTCATCTGAACTAGAAGCAGCATACAAAGAGCACAATGCACTTGAGCCCCTGTGGCTGGATACACCAGATGTTACAGAATACAGAAAGAATTGACACACGAGTTTGTAAAATTCGTAGCAAGGAGTTTGAACAGAGCTATTATGTTGTGGGCTTGGGACCGTATGACAAAGTAATAACAAACACAGTAAAAATCTTTGAGACAAGTGTGTGGTGGGGGCATGGGTGTTATAACGAGGTTCATGTGTTTGGCCTCCTAGGCATGGTCTGTCTTCACAGAAATGTTCGTGGGAAGAATAACTAAAAGCACAAAATAAGTGAAAATAGGGTAAGATATAACTTGATTCTGCTGAAGGTGCCTTACAGTATACTGAGTTCACACCTTTCTTTTTGTTAGGGAATTGATTTTACAGGTTAGAGATATTGCATTTTCTTAGTCTGTCTTTTCTTCAGCCTGATGTCACATAGGATACTATTAGTTAAACTGTAGAAGATGGAGTTTTTATAGAAGAATTATAAGATTAGTAAGGAAAAAACTAGAGAGGGAGCTCCAGATTGTGCTGAAAGAGCATCTATCTGACTGTAGAGTGATTACTGTAGAGTGATCAGTCTTGAGACAGAACTCATTAAATATTTTTATTAATGACCTTGACACCAAAAATGGCAGTGTGCTAAATGTGCTGATAAAAAGCAGTTGTGAGGCACTGACAATATTCTAGAAGAGTTAGAATATCATTCAGGGTACACTTCAGAATATCACTGACAGCTGGAGTGGCACAAATAGGGTTCAGTACAGTAGCTGGAAGTTGGATTAGGAATGAATAACACAAATTTCATCAATAAATTTGGAATTTGTCAACTCTTAAAAATTGATGAGGATAAAGCAACCAGGAGTATTAGTCTATTATGGGAATATATGAGACATCAGTCTGACATACATAGCCTCAAAAATATATGTGAAAGCTTAAGACGTAGCATCTCTGGTACAGAAAGGAAAGTAGTAGTGCTAATGTCTAAGACCATGTCTGCAATATTTTGTTCTATTCTGGATGGTTATGTTTAATGAAGATGAATACAGATTTGGAGAGGTGCAGAGCAGAAGGATTAAAATGAATAGGTAATGGAAAACTTGACCTAGAGGAGGGAGATTAGAAAGGCATAATTTATTTAGTTTAGAGCATAGTTTATTTAGTTCAGTGAAAAAAAAAAAAGAGGACATGCTTGCTGTCTGTAAGTCAGTCAGTTAACATGGGGTGCGGACAATACTGGCACAAAGGAAAAGGATATAAAGTGAATCTGGTTCGGTCTGGTCTGCAAGTTAAAGGAGGTCTGGAATAGATAATATTTAATGTTTGTCTGAGTTTGATCTGGTTTAGGAAGTAGTTTCCTACATTGAAAAAGAAAGGCATCTGGGCTGTAAGATCCCATCCCTTTATTGCTGTGGGAAGACATTAGGTATAAAATCCTGCAGGATACCTGATGTGGAACTGGGCATCAAGATAAAGACTGAGAAAGCAAGAATTTCTCATGATGCTTAAAAGGGATATTGCTGTGAGGTGCTGGCGAGGATAAGTAATAGGAGAAGGCACATGGATAGAGGCAACAACACATGGAGGGCCAGATACTGGAAGTCCGGAGAAAGACTGAGACAAGGTTGAGGAGACTGCTTGTATGCAGTGAGGATGTGGATAAGCAACCTGAAGAAAGAAAAGGGCTGTGAACAGGGAACCAGAGGTGGGAAAGAAACAAGGAGCAAGGCAAATAAAAGAGACCGTGGCCAGTTCTCCTCAGAGCACAGAAAGAAACCAGCAACTCCTGAGTCCTGCCATTCCTTTGTTGACACAAAATATCTGTGAAACCTCGTGTTGCTTCATGCTGTACTACAAGCCTACATGTAACAATACAATTTATTATCACCCTTAATCCAGAGATCTGAGAGTCCTCGTTATCCTGTCCCAACCGGTGAACACAACTGTCACTACAATGATCATGATTAAAAAGGTATATGTGGGTGGTACTCAAAACGAACAAAAGCTAACAGGAGACTCGCATTAGAAATTAACACTAGGAACCCTGTAGTGGCGTACTGAATACTTGTTTCAGTTGCTCTGAAGTCAGGATGCTCTGAAAAAGTCCTAGAGGTTGGGGAAAATCTGGTATAAGAAAAATAACTCTTATTTAATTCTGGTCTAATTAAAGAACTGTGGAAATTATCTGGTTTTAACTTAGTTGTAATTATATTTGTTCAGGATAAGATCTTTCCTTCAAGACTATAAGAGTTGGACATTCTGGTCCTATTTTGTTTTCAAAGCAAAAACACCACTAAAATGATCTAGCTTCTATTTGCACTATTTATTGTTTAGATTTCTTTAGCACTACACTGTGTCCTTAGTTTGGGGCTCCTAAAATAAACTTAATTAAAACCCACAGTTTTCATGGGGCAGTTAAGTTCTAGAGATGATCCAAAATGGATGAAGTCTAGGAAAGAATAAGGCTGGCTGCAGTTTAGTTGAGGATTGTGTTCAGAAAACATAAACCTACTGCAACATAAAATGACTGAGATTAAAATATAAAAAACAAATAACTGGAGGGATAAAAAGATGCTCTAAAAAATCTGAACATTCAGTTCTTACTGCATTATTATTCACTGCTTTAAAAAACATTTGAGACGTGTAAGGAGGTTTATTTTTTTTTCACAGGGCAGACAATATCAGCAGGTTGGTAAATCTTCCAAAATTCCAGCATGACTATAAATAGCCACAAGAGAATTACTGAATATCTCCAGTAAAATGATGGCAGTTTATCATATGTCAGCATCTACCTTACTTATATTTTTTGTCTTGTAAAGAATCACAGAGGCTTTAGCTAGGTAAAAACTGACAAATGAATTACTTGATGGGCATTTGTCCTTCGTCCAGCAATGCAATTTGTGGTGGTAGCAGCCAAAAAGAAATTAACATTTCTGAGATCTAAAGAAACTGTAACATTTGTGCTCAGGCAAACCAGGTTCTGATATTAAGAATCAACTTAATGTATTAATTTTCCTTTGAAGTTATTTAATCCCTTTTATAATCTGACTAGGTCTTGACATCTTGCATAGAGGGTGTATTTTAAAATAATTTTATTTCAGTTCTATTTCTATCCTTGCACTATTGCCTACCATTTTAGTAATATCCACATACTTATGTGAGACAGTTTTAATTTTTATAAATGATTACCTGGAGCAGAATGGGAATATCTAGTTGCTATAGGTACCCATATTACCTTTCTGTGCTTAGAGATACATTGTGGACATCCCCATTTTACATGAAAAAGGCTCTATCTGTTATCATTTTTCTTCAAACTTACCTTCATTTTGGAAAGAGACACTATTTTGATACTGCTTAATACAGAGAGCACACTGTGCACCTGTGTTTCTCCTGGACACCTACTCTCATGCAGTCTTGCCAGAATGCTTTGTCAGTGTTTGATTAAAGCAAAATAAAACTCAAAGGATCAAAGGGCAAATCAAAACCGTTGCTGCTTTTATGCACACTAAAGAGAGATATACAACAGACATCTGTCATGAGGCTTAGCACAGAGAGCAATAAAGTGTGATTGGATGCGTGGTACTAAAGGATAACAGAATACCATAGGCTGCCCAGGGTAGTACTTCTTATTAAAGATTGTTACCAAAGGTGGGATATCAGTGAGTACAAGTGATATCCTAAGAGTGGCACAAACATAATTTGAGGCACAATCGTGCAGATATGTGAATGAATTTATTAAATAAGGCCTTAAATGTAGAGAGGAGGCAGGAGTAAGGGTTAAGAAACCACAGAGACATCTGATCCATTTATTTTCTTTTGGAATTTATCTTACATGCTTCATCTCAAGAATAAGTGTAGGAAATAAAGATGCACTTGCATAGTATGCACATACAAGCTCTGGTCCAGGCGATGCAGGTAATAACAAATAGTAATAATGATATACTAGGAGAGGTTGCTTTGTGGGTTGGCAAACTAAATATAAATCCCCTGGGAAACTTAGACTTGCGCTTTCCTTGCTAGCCTGTATCTTCATTAATGTGGCCTGTGCTGACCAGCTAGGATCTGTTTGGTTGCTTTCAGCCTGAAAGCTGAATGCAAAACTGAGTAAGCTTTTTGCAAGTAGCTTTCCCTTCCCTGCCCTGCCCTACCCTAAGTATTTATGCCTACATACTAAATCCGTATAGCTTGGCAATGCTTTGTAATACAGAATTGCTTGGGTTCCTCCCTCTCCTTAGTTTGTATTTTTATAACTATAGTATTCAGTGGTTTAACATCAAGACACTAGTTTTGTCATTGGCATCACCAAGAGGCAAGATCAGTTCCTAAAATTTCTTATTCCTGGCACTGGGTTGTGCTGTTTTAAACCATGTCTTCCTTCTACAGCTAGATGATTTTTAAAAAGGTACCCTCTGTGCATTTAGGTCATGAGATTCAGCATAAGTAGTCACAGACAGTGCCAAAGGCACAGAAAATTGGATGGGAAGAGCATTTGGGGAATCGCCTTCTGCTTGCATTCTGTGGCTCTGGTGCTTAGTGATTTGCTACAGCCATGATTGCTATTCTCCCGGTTTCTTGGTGTGCATTAAAATTCAGGGCAAAATACCATCATGCCAGGACCAAGTGTGGCCTGGGACATCTGATCACTGCCTTCTGGAAGGGGTGGTGTGCCTTCTTCTGTGGTACAATCTGTTGTTCTGTTGCACAAACTTCTAGTTATTCAATGTTACAGAAACCGCTATGCACATGATGACTTGTCAACATAAAGATTTATATTCTCACAAGGTCATTATTGGAAAAAGCTTCAATCTTGGAAATATTTATTTCTTAGTTCAAAAAAATGTGATGTTCAGCTCAACAGGTGCCAATTTCTACTTAGAAGTTAGACATGCCCATTGGTGAAATCCAATACTCCAGAAGAGAAAGAATTATAAAGACAACAGCAATGATCATGTTTTACATTATCATTCCTACTGCATAATTTTTCAATAGTGAAGGCTTTAACAAAGCCTTTTGAAAAATTAATCACTACTTCTATTCTGTGCATAGATAGGATGAGTTTGGGAAAATTAAACCCTGTGAGTGTCCCACTGTTTAAGGAATGGTTATTGAAGAGCATGGATTAGAATAGGTAGTCATGTCAAGGGAATACCCTTATCACTACTACTCTCTTTGCAATCACATGTGATATGGAAATACAATTAACCATTGTGGAGTTCCGCTTATTTTTGTCAAAAGTATTCTGTTTTTCCAAGAAAGCAGTAAACATGAACCCCATACTTAGGTTCAAAATATAAATTTCAGTGCAAAGGAGAACATTTGAGGGTGGTGGTACTGAATGTGTATTTTTAGTTCAATTTTTTAAAAATACTTTCATTTTCTGACTTTTAATATTGATTTATATTTTTTATGTTAAATAACTTGAAACTAACTTCTTAATATTATATCAGGGAAAATATGTAACTTTAATAACCTTGGAAATCTTCGGTCTGGTGTTATGTTGGAGATTAGATTACAAATTTAGATGGCTTGGCTTTTCTATGGGAATAAACAAGGTGTGTTAAAAAAACCAGAACATCACGTGCATCTGGCTGTTAAGTACAGTCATGTTGTTCAGACAAAAACTTTCAATAACTCAGTCACTCTCAATGTTTCTTATTCACATAAGCAAACTGGTTAGTGCATGCCATGAACCATAAAAAGCTGGAGACAGTAAGATTAATATACCTATAGAAAGTAAGCTTTACCAACATGTTTTATATATAAATGGCAGAGATTCACATACATTCATTCTGCAACATACATCATCAGACACCCACTGGAGTGAGACAGACTCTCAACATGGCTATCAGTAAAATGGCATCAGTAGATGTTTTTTAGCAGGCAAGGCTCTGTTTCATTGTCCATCCAACCCACATTGCCAGGTTTGAGTGGAGGAAGTAGTAGTAATTCAGGAAGTTAGTGACAGAGATGGAGGGACTCTCCCCTTCCTCCTTCAATATTCAGTGAATCTCCTCTTGAAAAGTACTGAAAAATAGAGCAAGGAGAGACAGGCACGCTCACAGACATGCACAGGACTTACACAACCCAACTTCATCTGCAAGGGCAGGATCCTAAGCATCTGCCTCAAGATACGCCTCCAGGGTGTGAAAGCCTTTACAACATGTAGTTTGCCCCTTGGCCAGCTAAAAAACATACTTAAGCAAAAAAAAAAAATAAATCTCATTTCCACCTAAGCCCTCTAAGAAAGGAATGGACAAAAGTAATTTCTGCTGTTTGAGTCTTGAAGATAGCTTTTCAGTCCTACACACAAAACAGACAGCAGAGAACTTAAAATATGAGACTCTCTAAGACATCACACCCTTTCTTCTATGTAACTCATAAGCTTTGTCTGATGCTATGCTTACAAACTAAATTACTGAGGCTCATGCAAGTAACTTAGTTACTTGAAGAGATGAATGAATGAATGAATGAATGAATGAATGAATATAAATGCAGTGGTAGCATAGCTTAGTAAATCCCTCTCCACACTTTAACTCTATTTCTTGTTAGGCTGAATGCTTTTGAGAAAATTGCAAGACAAGCCAGTGTTGGATTAGGCATCTTCTGCTGAGGACTCCTGCACTCTTGAGAAGGTTGTGATTCTCTAAGATGAAAGGGTCTGCAATGAGAAAAAAGAAATACAGATCCAGAATGAGACAAATGGTACCAGTGCAGTTGCAGCACCGTGAAGTACTTTCCAGTTGCAGCTGTCCACTGTGAACAGTAGTCTCCAGTGTTAACACAGTACAGTTAGTGTGTTCAAACTGGGTTGCCACATCTCCATGGAAAGCCATGGGGAGCATGTTGTGCTCTGAGCAGAGTCTGAAGACTTTCTTCCAGCTGTCACTTCCAAGAAGGTAATAATTCATGCCCAATGAATTTAAGAGGAGCGACTGCTCATTTATTTCTTTTAATCATAGATTTTACTATGATTTTAATTTAGGTTGTACTCCAGGCCAGAGCCTAAAAACTTCTACCTTAGTTTGATGGGAGTTTAGCAAAGAGCTTGTCAAGACTGTTGGAGCTCTGCTTGGTTTTGGATCAGAGTCTAGTTTAGTGCTGAGTCACAGGTGACTAAGGATGTCCAATTATGTCTCACATATTCAGGTTTTACTTGCTTGCTTTAATTTATGCAAAAATTGAAGAAAGCAGCAGACAGATTTAGCACAAGCATGCTGATAGACCTTGGTTGTGTTTCAGCACAAATTCTGCAATGATGCTTTTAACCACATGAAGCTATTTTTCTATGACTATTTTTCTTTCTACAAAAGGACATAAAACACAGTTCTGGAGGACAATGTGCTGCAGTTTATTGCTGAAGTGGAAATAACACTGGAAGTTCAACAGCTAATTCAGCTTGCTACCAGTCATGAGTAATTCAAGTTTCTTGACCTTTTTTTCTTTGTAATTGATGTATCATCAACAAAGTATTTAGCCAAAATGATGGCTATCACCACTGGGGAAAATATGTAAATGGCAGATGTTACTTAGATATGTCATCTCTTATCTAGACGAGATGAGCTGTTAGGAGAAAGGCATGTCATCCTGAGGCTTTGCACTCTGCTAGACACAAAGGTCAGGTCTGAGCCCCAGGTACCAATGCAATATGAACCGCAGCAGTAAAACATTCTTCCTTTTGCCATTAGGATTTTAGGTCTAGAATGTGAAAAAGTTGAGTTATTTTCCCAGTCTAATCCTGAAGCAGAGCATCAGCAAGGCTTTCAAAAGTCCCAGTAAACTTAAGCCAATGAGGATCATAGCAAAAAAAAATTCCTTTCCTTATTTATAGCTTCATATGTCTTACCAAATAAAGTAAAAGTCATTTTAAGTACGAGGAAACACATTCGGTATTACTGAAATATGGCATCAACACACTGGCAACATACCTTCAAAGTAAACTTTAATAAATATAGAAGTTTCAGGATAAACATCAGAGCAAGGCTGAGCTTTGCTTCAGTCTGAAAAGTCATCCATCTAATGGCTGTGTCTCTGAATCAGATATTTTAATCCTCTTAGAAGACTTAAAATGATCCACCCTGAGAGTTACTCTGCCATTTCTATATTTAACTAATGACAAAACTCTAACAGGAAATTCACACTGTTCACAAAATTCTGATCATGAAGTGTCTTAATGAGAGAAATGTATCCATTTTACTGGGAATCAAGGAAATAAGACTTTTAAAGTTTAGGTTAAAACTTTTGAAGATGAGTGATGGACTTGTTTACCTTTGAAAAATCTTGTATATATATCAAATCATTTGATATGTATGTAAGAAAACAAAATATAAACTGCATGGGCTTCTCATTCTGCTATATCTATGCTTGACAGAGCAGGCTACTACTTCTCTAAGCTTTTTAATTTTGCTAGTATTAACATGGAAGTCACAAATGCAGTGACAAATATAGAATAATTACTATGGCAGCCAATTCCATGATCACCTCACTTTGCCACCACAGCCAAGTGATAATAACTGGACACAGGCATGGTGTCTTGCTCAGACGAATGGATTTTACTCAAGTACCTGTGCAAGGTACTCAAGCAAAGTACTCAAGTACCTTGATCATGTCCATGTTGCTTGTGAACAGTTACATGTGCATTTTTTTGCCAGAATAAATACACAGCAAGTAGGACAGATTCAACCTGCAACGCACAGACAGCCTTGCAACTAAAATTTTCCTTCAATCACTGGTGTAACAGAGCAACAATTTTTCTAGTAGCATTTTCTTGGTTATAGTGTCACTGTACAGACTTTACTACCACTTAAAATAGCAGTGTGTGCCAGACTCCTGACCTATCAACCAGGACAGCGGTGCTTTGATTTTGCACCATTGATACACTAATGTCATACTGTTATTTTTAAACACTTGGAGCGTACCATGCCACTCAATCTGGTATTAGAAAATCTTGCCTAGGCAATTTCTTTTCTTCTGCTGCTCTAGTGGAGCAGTTCATGCTGCTTTTTCCAGTCTTTATCACCGAGCTAGCATTTGAGATACAATCAGGAAAAATGTGGTTAAGAATGGACTTGGCTTCTAGATATTTTTAAGTATGGTCATTAACAACCATTAGAAATAGCAGGTATATTTACCAGTGTAAAACTAATAAGGTCAAATAAGCTTAAAGAACAATTTTCCCCTCTTTGAGAGAGTACCAGCTTGGCAATGGAAACAGTACAGCATTCAAAGAAAAAGTTGTAGCCTTTTTTATGTTCCTTAGTGAAGCCTGAAGATGCTGCAGAGATTTTACGTATGTGTCTTTGAAAATAAAGTATATAATAATTCAAATACATACCCACGATGCATTCACATAATTTGAATGATATACCCAGACAATTTCTGACCATTGATTCACGGCCATATCTGGTTAGGCTAATTTGTAATGACTTTATCAGCAGAACCATAATACTTGGTCCCACTTTCTCTCCAATTATAGAAGTCAAATAACCCCAACACCTAGAACTAGTGTATGACTGATGGGGCTAAGGCTACACCTGTTTAGCAAGCCTGACCTCAGCTCCATCTCTGGCACGAGCAGCACGCTCAGCTTGGTTTCCAAAAGTGGCATCCTCAGATGCACTGAGTCATCTCTGAACCTGTGGGTGAAGATGATAGTGATGACAGTGCTCCTGGAAACATTTCTAACTTCCCACTCAGTGAACGAAGTTCCCTGTTTTATTTGGCGTGCACTAAGCAAGGTTACATTGAACATCAGGGGAAGGAGGCTCTGGAAGGCTGAGAAAATGTATGGTTTTCGTCCCATCTCAGACAGGATTGAAGCTTTCACCCATTCACCCTGTGTGCGGCTCTGCCTTCTGACCTCAAGTGACAGAATGACTCTCTTGCTTATGCAACAAGAGGTTAGT
>NW_009609916.1:35706-37634 GCF_000690535.1 Cariama cristata
CTGCTGAAAGGACTTCCTCTGTTTTGCACTGATCTATGTTCCTGTTGGGGTCTGTGAAGGGGACTTATCAGGCAGAAAGTCCAACAATCCCTTGCTTCCCTTGGCCTGTACCTGCCTTCTCCCCCATTTGCAATGCTGGGAAGGCACATCCTGGTAAATAGGAGCTGTTCAGGGACCTCACGCTGCACCTTGCAGGAGGTGAAGATAGGGTATCTGCATGCGATGGGGCAGATAGGCATCTCAGGAGAGGGAGAGACGAGCTGCAGAGAGAGACCTTGTTACCCTCCCTCACAGCCTCTCAAAATCACCCCTCCCAAACATCCCAGGAGTCTCATGAAATTGGTAGCAGATCTCATAACAAGTAGCCTTGGGCCACAGTAGTGGTTGATCTTTTCTCCGCTCTCTTGGTGAGGATGGCAAGTCCCATGCAGTGGCTATTTCTACAGCAGCAGTAGTTCCCTTTCTTCAGTCTTCTTGTATTTCTGGTGATGCTTCTGCCTGCCGCGTTTGAGGATGGCTTTTTCTAATGCAGCAGTCTCAGCAGCGGTAGTTCCAGTCCCATGCTTTAAGGCATTCTTGCCAGCGGTATCATGGAGCTGCTCAGCTCCCTACAGACAAAAAAGACTACAGCCTGCAAACCACCGTTGTAGGTTTTAATACTGCATTCATGCCACTTGCAAAAATGGGACTTGTAAATGAATCACTGAAGCACAATGAAACCTCCAGGGACTGGAGAGATCGAGGCAGGAACTGCAGCATTAAAAAAAATCACATACTCTGTCATTTTACAGTCTATACAGTTTCTGTGGCATGGTACAATACTCCTCAAATTGATAAATTTACTTGAAAAATGTGTCCATATTTTTGTATAGACGAACAACCTACAGCCCTTATAGATTTTTCTTGGAACAGAGCTTTCCAATAAGGAGTTTGGAAAATGATCCTCTCACATCAGCTTCACCTCGGCTATGTCTGACTCAATTGAGAATCTTAAAGGGTCAGGTCTTTTTTTAGACATCTTTCCAAAGAAATAATACAGTTGAATGCAAAATGTTGTATTATTGAGGTTTAGGTCATGTATAGCTCTACCATGCCAGTCATTTCAGTATCTATCAATGTGTTGAGAGTGGATATCCAGATAAACTTTCAATATACAGATGTGCTCTGCTTGCTGAGACACCAAGCAAAATACTCAGGGCTATGTCTCCTCTCTCTAAAGTAGGGAACTTCTCACATTTGGTCAGATATTTAGTGCTGACAGAGGAATTACACAGAAGAATTAATTTAAATAGACTTATATGGCAGCAATAACAAGGGTTCCAGAAGTAAATGTTGATGCTGAATGTTCCATGTGAACCGCAGAAATGTAGGGTACTCCAGATAGAGTACCCTTAGATGTTCTCCACTGTGTACAGGAAAATACTGGATGACAGAAGTCCCACTCAGCAAAGCAAAAGGGCTATAGGACATTGCACTTAGCCTCCCTTTAGAAAATATGACATGGGTATAAAATCCCTCACTGCTTGTGCTTTACCCACAGGGCTTAATTAGATCTGATGAAGGCTAATAGCTAGGAATAGGTAAGTCTCAAAGTTTACAACATCTAGATTTTATCTGAATGAGCACCTTTTATTTCATAGGGCAATTATTCTGCTCTCCTAAATGGAGGTTAATTGGGTGACCTGTTCCCAGGGCATATGGCCTAGTGACCCCTCTGCTCAGCTTTGAAAGGGCTGTCTTCCAGGATGCATCATGTAATCCTTAACTGCAATCTGCTGCTTTTTAGTTCTCAGGGGAAGGATTTCACAGCATTGCTGTGTCTGGTGAATGAGTTTTCTCACACACCTAGCAGATTTAAAGCTCATTATTTAGATGGCAAGGGGTACTATGTCCTACTGCACCAGAATGAGGGAATGGACCATCCTCTT